>NC_061119.1:104539308-104613083 GCF_002878395.1 Capsicum annuum
CATCTAATGGGGTGGTTGTTTTTTTCCCCCCCCCCCCCCCCCCATTGTATTTATGCATTATATAAATAAAAAGGGTAGGGGTTCTTGCTGAACTCTGTATCACCCACGAGAAGTGAACGTTGGGTAGATAAGTTGATTAAAAAAGAAATTCATCCACCATTTGACAAAAAAACAAAAACTCGATGCTCACTCTACATCATGCATTATTTTAAGTTGATGGATTATAGCATTTTAATAGTAATTATTTCATTTAAAAGTGCATCTTTACATTGAGTTTATTGGCCATAATATAGTAATTGAGACGTGGTCATCTTTGCTGCAAGGTCATTTTGACTTTAAGTGGCATTATATGCCTTCTTTATGTTGCAGCATTTGTTTCTACTGTTCATGGTGGCTTAAGTTACAATTTCATTTGTGTAGCATTTGATTGTGGTGTATGAGCTAGACCATCATTTTTCTTCAAATACATGTAACTTCTTTAACTTTTTATCCATCCACTTTCTACCACTTTATGACTTGTAATCTTTGTAATTCTTGTAATCTTTAAACTATTAATTTTCCCTCTTTACTATCCCTCATGCATCCTTATTCAATACAAAATGAATGTCTCACCTATAAATAGAGTTGATCTTGCATATTTTTATTAGTACAAGAAAATATAGAGTTTACAAAAGTTAGTAAAAAAAGAGAGTTTATTAGTTGAAAGAAGGTGCTCTTTTAGCTTTGAACTTAAATCTTGTCCAGTGTTTGTTGAGTTTTACTTTGTGAGAATATTCTTGTATACTGGAGGGGACAAGTTAAGAAGATTACAGCTGGACCAGTGAAAGCATTTACTGCTGTTGGCATGAATCTCCTTAAAGAAAGCGAGATATCCATGACTCAGCCAAGAAGAAGATATTATTGTATTTTCTTCATTCAATTTATATTTTTCAGTTATAATTTTATTGTAATTTCACCAACATAAGTTATTAGATGCTCTTATTCCTTCATACCTAATTAAAAAGGACAGCTCGGCGTGCTAAATCTTCTCAATGTTCTTATGTGTTAACTGAGAAGAATCCAAACAAGTAGATAACTCTTCCATAAATGATGATGGACTTATTTTTCTCCAAGAGAAAGGTAAAAAGTACGATGGTGATTCCTACAAGTGGTGGTATCTTCTTCTTAATTGTCTATCTGATAATTTTTATGATTATTTTGATAGAAATTACTCTAGTTCAAAAAATATTTGGAAAGCATTATAGAGTAAGTATGACACCAAGGATGCAGGAGTGAAAAAGTATGCTGCTAATAGGATTTTTTGTCTCCAAATGATGGACAATAAATCAGTGGTAGACCATACTCAGGACTTTATAATGATTGTTGGTGAGCTCAGGTTTGAGGATGTCAAAATTGGAGATAACCTTATTGTTTGTGGCACAATAGATAAAATTCCACCTTCTTGGAAGAAATTTCAAAAAATTATACATCACAAGTAAAAAAAAACTTCTCTTGAGACTTTAATAATACGAATCTACATGGAAGAAGAGGCAAGGGGAAAAGACGCACTTTTACAAATAGAAGAGAACAACATCACTCAGAAGGTAAATTTAACTACTTCAAATAATGTTGCTCCTGAAACTAATAAGAATACTTCTTTAAAGACTAAGAAGATAAGACTCAAGAAAAATAATGGCAGACATCCCAAGGACAACAATGGTAAAAATAATCAAGCAAAAAATTAACATGTTCGAGAAAAGAGACCGTGCTTTGTCTATGGCAAAAGTGCGAATACTACTCAATTTTGTAAATTTTAAAAACCAGGACCTACTATTACCAAAGAATCATTTGTGACGATGATAACAGACATAAATATGATGGAGAATATTGATGGATGGTGGGATGACACTGGTATAAACCGTCATATTTTTTATGATAAACACTGGTTAAAAAATATACTCCTTTTAAGCAACCCAAAATCCTGCTTGAGATTCTCACACCACTCAAGTGCTTGGAACAAAAGATGTCGAGTTGTGTTTTACTTCTGGAAGGGTATTAATTTTAAAAGATGTATTTTATACTCCTTCCATGAGAAAAAAAATTTGATATCTAGTTTTCCGCTTAACAAAGCAGGCTTCAAATAAATTATTGATTTTGATCATATGTAATTGTGAAAAATAGTATTTTTGTGGGAAAGGAGTATGCTTGTGATGGGATGTTCAAGTTGAATGTTGAAATGAATAAAATATCTACTTCTGTTTATATATTTTTTTCTACTAAATTTTGGCATGCTCATTTATCTCATATTAATGATCATTATGTGAGAATCATGAGTAGCTTAGAATTAATTTCAACGATCAAAAAAAATTTAAAAAAATATGTGGTTTGTAGTAAATTCAAAATCACAAAAGGCCTCATTTTCAAGTTGAAATAAAAACTAATTTATTAAAATTAGTTCATACTGATATTTATGAACCTGGAGGAATTTAAAATTGTGGAGGAAATAGATATTTTATAACTTTTATTGATGATTTTTTCTAATTTTACATATGTTTACTTAATGAAAAATTAAAGCGTTGCTTTTGAGAATTTCTAAACTTTTTTCTGTGAAGCTGAAAATCAGTTTGGTAGAAAAATAAAAAGTGTTAGAAGTATAGAGGTCGTGAATATAAGTCAAATAAGTTTAACTCTTTTGTTAGATAATTGAGTATAATTAATGAAACTACTCTTCCTTATTCTCCTGCATCTAACGATGTAGCAGAAAGAAAGAATAGAATTTTGGTTGAGTTGACTAATGTTATGCTAATTGAGTCAAGTGCACCTCTAAATTTTTTGGGTGAAGCTCTTTTGGTTGTTTGTTATGTGTTGAATCTTGTGCCTCATAAAAAGATCAAATTAACACCTTCTGAGTTGTAGAAATATCATAAGTCAAATTTGGGATATCTAAGAGTTTCTGGTTGCTTAGCCTTTGCAAGGTTAATGAATTCTAAAATCTCTAAGTTGGGTAACAAAGGTATTACTGCTTTTCTTTGTTATGCTTCAGATAGTATAACCTATAGATTTTTTTAATCTGGAGATAGTATTATAATAGAATCAAGTAATGATTTTTCATAAAAAGAAATTCCATTTTGATTTTAAAAATATAGGAGCGAGAGGATTGAAGAAAATATTTTGTCACTGCCTAGTTCTTCTACTTTTATTTTGAAAAATAAAGAAAATGATGATTTAAAGTTAATAAGAAGTAAATAAGCTAGAGTAGAAAAAGATTAAAGGTTATAAATTCCTAAGTCATATGTGAGGAAACCCAACCTAAAGACTAGAGATCATATAATCAGGTTCAATGGGAAAAATGGAACACGTGATGACTTGTTATGAAAAATGCATTACTTTTACCCCCTATGATGTGAGTGTGTTTTTTCTGTAATGGTTATGGAGGTTGAGTTTTTAAAAAAACTCTTAATGGAAATCTGTAGCTTGTATGAGTAGGGTGTTAAAATTAGAGGAGCACTCTCGACAGATTTCACCTATGTGAGTGTGAAAGTAGGCCACTTCCTATAAGAATTATGCTCATTCTCAAAGACACTCATGAAACCGAGATAACAAGTCCATAACATGTTGGCTAAAAAGTCCAAGCCAACTCCTTGACTATTATGTGTGATTCAGTAATATTTTATTTACATTAAGTAGTCATAATTCAAGTCTAAGACCACTACGATGCTGGAGTAAAAAATTATTATTTTACTAAGTGGAGGTTCAATAAAGAGCACACCTTTATTATGCATGATATTCTTCTTTCAGTTAGTAGACTCTCTTATTAATATAAAATGAGTGGGGGATTGATAGATCGTAGCATTTTAATATTAATTTAATTCATATTAAAGTGCATCTTTACAATGAATTTACTGGCCATAATATGAGATTGGAACGTGGTCATTTTTTATGCATGGTCATTTTAACTTTAAGTGGCATTAAATGCCTTCTTTGTGTTGCATTATTTGTTTCTAATATTTATGGTGGCTTAAGTTACAATTTCATTTATATAGCATTTGATTTTGCTGGATGAACGTGATCATTATTTTTTTTCAAATACATGTATCCTCTTAACTCTTTATTCATGCACTTTATAATTTGTAACCTTTGTAATTCTTATAACCTCTAGACCATTGATTTTCCCTCTTTACTACCCCTCATTCATCCTTATTTAATACAAGGATGAACGTCTCACCTATAAAGAGAGTTGGTCTTGCATATTTTTAAAGTACAAAAAAATATAGAGATTACAAAAGTTAGTAAAAAAGAGAGTTTATTAGTTGACGGAAGGTGTTCCTTTTTGTAGAGCTTTGAACTCAACTCTTGTCCAGAATTCATTGAGTTGTACTTTGTGAGAAAACTGTTGTGTCCTGGAAGGGATAATTCAACAAGATTACTGCTGGACCGGTGAAAACTTTTGCTGCAGTGGGCTTTAATTTCCATAAAAAGACCGAAATATCCACGGCTCAGCCGAGAAGAAGATATTATTGTATTTTCTTCACTTATTTTATATTTTTTCATTGTAATTTTATTATAATTTCACCAACATAAGTTTTTAGATGCTCTTATTCCTTCACACCTAATTAAAAAAGGTGGCTTGGTGTGTGAATTTTTTTGTTATATGTAAAATTTGAGAAATGACCGAATGATAAGGGTCAATTATAAGATGACCGAATGATAAGGGTCAATTATAAGTGTTATTCATTATTCATATTCTTTTACAAAGGAAATGACTAAAGATTATAATTAGACTAGGCATCGAAGGCCCGTGCCAATACAGGCCCAATATATGTTATTTTTTATCTTAATCTATGTGACATAAATAAAATTAGATAATTAATTATATTTTTAATATGTTTTAAGATTTATTAAGTTGTTAGCTATTGTAATCTATAATACGTTTTCGACATTGTAATTTACTATTTTAAGTTGCTTGCTAATGTAATTTATATCTCTTGTTCAAACTTTTGTGACATTGATAGTCAATTTATATTTTAAAAGTAATTTAATTTTATAATTATTGTGATTTATAATATTCTTTTTCTATTTCAATTTAAGCGACACTGATATAATTTTGAGAGTCAATCAACTATCACGATTAAAGTAGCAAAATCGGCACGTCTTGAATGAGTTATAATAACTAATTAGAAGTGATATAGCAAAATTGATGTAAAAAATACTTGTGAAATTTTTTTAAGTGGACCTCATTTAAGATGTCAAATTAATTTAAAATATCAAGAGTTAATTTATCATTTTATGTTTATTTTTCTTTTTTATTAAATATTATTAATTTTTTAATACTTAGATGATTTATAATAATTACTTAGGGGTGACATAGTAAAATTACGGTTGAAGCAGCTGAAGCAGACATGTCATAAATATCTATTTTACTTTTTTAAAAAATTAAATTTTATTAATCTTGTAATACGTAAATGTCATATAATAATTGATTAGGGATGATATAGTAAGATATGATAAAATTATGGTTGAAGCAGCTGAAGCAGAAGTGTCATAAATATCTATTTTATTTTATTTTCTTAGAATTAAATTTTATTAATTTTCTATTACGTAAATGTTGTCGTGTCCTATTTTTCTCACGAAAAGCGGGATTCGACGTGACTACTCTTTTTTGGGATTGTTTAAAGGGGTGTGAAGAGTCGTCACCTACTGTATTAAGGTGCGTTAGGCACCATTCTAGGCTAACTACGAATCTATTTTGTTATTTAGTCTTAGTTCACCAGAAATTCGGGTAAGGATTAAAATTACCTCGAAAGAAAGATGTTAAGTACCTTTTGAGGTCTACAAAGGTGATTCCCGACCGAATTCGTATTTTACGTGGGGATTCAATATGATAAGCAAAGATCGATTATTTTATTAACTTAAATATTACTAAGTGGCAAAATATGATAAACAAAACATGTAATTTAATTATTTTAATTATCAATTACCTAAGTGATAAAATCATAAAGCATGTAAATAAGCGAAGTGAGGAGAGAGAAGGGACAAAATTTATAAAAAAAAAAGGTTACTTATAAAACTAGCTACCCCAAATAAATAAGCATACAAAGTAAATCTAAGAAAAAGAACAAATTCGAAAAATCAAACAAAGGAATGTTTTTGGTTTCATTCCAATCAAAACCCCAACTTCTTAATCATTATCCGACCCATTAGCCAGCAGTCGAATTCTTAGACAAGTGACAATATCGTACGCCGTGTAATATATGTTGGGTATCATCACTTTCGAATAACTACCCACCCCCACCTAGGCTGGTTGTTAACTTAAAAGTGTTCTAAAAGAAAGGATAAAACTAACGCCTCTAAAATGCCTATCGTCCTAACCTATTGTCTAAGAGGCATTAGACTTTACTATTTTGGATTTATGGTCTAGACAAATAAAGCTAAGTTATCCTAGGTAAACACGAGCGCGTAAACACATTGGACAACAAATAGCACGTAATAGTCTCAATTAAGTCTTTTGATTAATTAAAGAGTTGGTTAATGTGATTAACGTGCTAAGACAAACAATTACTTGTTTTTGTTTAGTTAAGCCTATAGACATGGTATCTAGATGTCACATAATTGTTTGTTGACGAGAGATAAATGTTAAGCCATTTCAAGACAGTGTCGTAAATTTGTTAAAACTTGTCAAAGTATGTTGGGGAGTGATACCCATTAATTTCATTGTGCAAAACATTTTGTAAATTGATAGAAAAATGTTGGTAATTAATTTAGAGTGCGGGAAATATATCCACTTGCTGAAAATAATTAATAAGTTGAAAATTACTTCTAAAATTTAAAAGAACATTGCTGAAAATTTATTTTTTAGCGCTAGGAAGTAATTTTATATTGCTGGAGAAAAAAGGATACTGAAGATTGTTTCACCATGTTGAAAACTAATTAAAAAATATACAAAAAGTAAATATAAATTCTGAAAATTAATTATAGTGTGCTAAAAATATTATTTAAAGTGCTGAAAATGTCATTTTGAATGTTGAAAAATTAAAATTTAATTGTTGTGAATGTTATTTAAAATGTTGAAAATGTCATTATAATATACCAAAACTCTGTTACACATGCCAAAAGTAATTAAACATGTTGTAAATTAAGTTGACATATTCAAACTTAATTTAAAAAGGCGAAAGTTAATTAAACTCCTAAAAGCATGATTTATAGATGATTAAAATAAGTCCTAAATTATGTTTGCCTAAGTGACAACAAATCAATTAGCAAATCCTAGGTTTGTTTGCCTAAGTGATTCACGTAGCGGGTAGAACACGTAAACCCCATCCTCCGAGCAGTCCCAATAATCATTATTACATCATAGCATTTATACAGAATTACAGGCCAACTTAAAAAAAAAATGAAACAACTAAACTAGAAGGGAGTAATGTAGTCCCTCCCAAATCCCCTGGGGGACTCTTCAAATCCCACCCCGTTGAACATAATGAAAACAGCATGGCAAGACCAATGAGCCAAATAAGAGTATTGTGGCATGATTCCGTACACAAAATGATCTTGCAATGACATAACAAACAAAATACAAAATAATTAGGGACATGCTTTCTAGCATCATCACATAAAGGGTAAATGAAATTACACCAATAGGGACTTACCGGTTGACGATAACAAACAATAATATTAAGAAAAACCAAGCAGCACAGGACCCAAGCACGAATTGTCACAGTAAGGTCAAGACCAATGCTCCAAAAGTAAGTACAAAGAAAAGTAATAAAATTGTTTCTTAAAGCTTTCGTACGGGGGAGTGTTGAGATTGTTAGCTCTGGAGAATGAAGTGTGCGTATATTATTTAAGAGAAGAGGGAATGAAAAGTTTTGCTTATGCAATGAAAGAAGGGGCCCTTTATATAGTGACCAAAATGAAGAATTAAAGGATGAAATATGTAAAAAAAATCAATTAGTGCTGGTAAGAAAGGAAAAAAATATTCCAAAAAAATCAATTATTAAACTAAATCAATTAAATGGAAGAAAAATATGCTAATTTCCATATATGTTTACACATAATCAATCAAACCAAAAGTCAAGAAAAGCGCACACAACCACCATAAATAGACAAAATAAGATTGTTAAATTATTCAAAATTTTAAATTAGGTAAATTAACCAACACATATATAACCAGTAACACAAATGTTTACCCTAAATATCCGAGTACCAAAGTAGTCAACCTCCAACGCGTGATTTGACTTCAATTTCAATAAGGGACTGAATCAATTAACAACAACAGCTAGTTTGCCAACTCGGTTAAAAAGAATTTTCAATCAATCGCGCATGATAAACATTTAATTAGTAGGCACGCATATAGATTAGAATCAACACTCAACATTACAGTCAAAATCATGCACATGAAAATAGAGAGATGTTGCGGCAGGCGGCGCGACTGGAGTGCCTCGAGTTGAATGACGGCACTCCAGTCGCTATGGTTAGCCGGAGCTAACCCATAGTTATTTGCGGGTTGAATGACGGCAGGCGGCGCGACTGAAGTGCCTCAGGTTAGTGGTGGCGGCAGTGTCATAGGGATGCGTGGAGGGTCAAAAAGAGAACAGTGGAGAGGGGTAGCCGGCGAGGGCTGCGGTAGTTATGGTTGTTAATAATGATTGAGCGGATGGGTTTTCTCGCCGTCCGCATGGGGAGGCGAACGAGAGAGGAAAGAGGGCAGCAGCGACAGCACTGGTTGTGCTCCGTCTGTCAGGCAACTGGAGATGATAATGACAGAGAGACAGAAAGAAAATAGAGAGATGTTGCGACTGATTTCTTTTTGTTCAAATGGGAACTAGGGTTTGAGGGTAGTTTAAAAGGAAAAAGGGCCAGAGTTTGAACCCAGATGTTGGATCAATTTTAATCAATGGCTGAGATCTAAAGATTAAGAATTTGATTTAAAATTGAATGGAAATTGAAATTAAGTCCAGTTAGACATAATTTGGGTTAGAATTGTAATAAATTGAATAAGACTAAGCTAAGATCGTAATAGATTGGTAAAAAATTAGGCTAAAATTGTTATGAATTGGCAAAATTGAGTTAAAATATAAATAAGTTTAAGAAATAGTCGCTATAATTATAATAATAATAATTATAGAATCATTAAATAAATAAAAAAATATTTGTAAATTATGCGAGATGCTATATTAAAAATGATAAAAAGTAATAAAATAGATTGTATATTTTCAAATTGTGAATGTGACATCCAAATTTTTGTTTGATACTAAATAATACATAGAAAATATTAAAATTCAAAATTAATTATTTTGATAAAATAACAACCAAAAAGGAATTTCGGACAGTCAAAATTGGGTGTCAACAGCTACTGCTTCGTTGCTTGAGAATGATGAAAAATTATCGAGCAAAGAAAGTTGACGTAGGAGCTAATTTTATCCGACTGAGAAGATGTTTCATTGAAATTAAAGTAACAAGAGGTGATTTTAAAAATAACACGGCCGAGACTTTGGGTTTAAGTCCTCGACATATCTCTGGTCATACGAGAATCAGGCCGTGTGTAGATCTAGATTTAGAAATGAACAATATTCCTAAAGAATGTTAATGATAAAGGATAGGGGCATCAACAATGGTATCAAGGGTCAATGAGATGGGAATGAGTAAAACTTCAAACAACAACGAACTGAAAGGTATGAAAAAAGAGAGGTAGGTGAGCTTCGAGTTGATTGTACACGATGGGTGTATAAATAGAGTGATATTTTGATAGTAGGAACGACAATTGTTCCTGTTTATTACTCATTCTCTATTACCTGTGTTCTTTACAATATACTAGATAACAAGGTTAGGGAAAGTAAACGACAAGCAATCCATAAACATAAAGTAAATGTGAAGGTTAAAAAATATTAACTATTGTATTATTAGATCAGTTATTGGGCCTCTTGATATGATGTTGGATCAGTTGTTGGGCTTCTCGATATAATATTGGATCGGCTATTGGACCTTTCGATGTAATGTTGGATCAGTTGTTAGGCTTCTCAATATGATGTTGTATCAGCTATTGGACTTCTCGATATAATTTTGGGTCGGCAGTTGGGCCTCTCGATATGAGATTGGATCGAATGTAGGGCCTCTCGGTGCAATGTTGGATTGGCTATTGGGCCTCTTGATATGATATTAGATCGGCTGTTGGCCTCTCGATGCAATGTTGGATCGACTGTTGGGCCTTTCGGTGCAATATGGGATCAATTATTGGGCTTTTCAATATAATGTGGGATCAGCTGTTGGACTTCTCAATGCAATGTTGGATCAGTTGTTAGGATTCTTAATGCAATATTGGATCGGCTGGTGGGCCTCTCGATGCAATGTTAGATCGGCTATTAGGCCTCCCGAGAGAGTGATTCCTGTCATCTGTAACTGTTAATCCTGCACTCAAAGAAAAATTGTCAGTTTGTAAAAAAGGGAGATTGATTTGTGCCTCCGTCTCGATGGAAGTGTTGTTGTCTTACTACTTAGTCTCGTCCAGGTCTTCACTTGGGTAAACAAAAAATAAATATTTTTAAAGGAAATCATATTTACAAATAGTTGAAAGTGATAAGTAAAATTTGTTAGAATAAAGCATGGAATGTTGTTTGAATCATTGGTTGTGACATGTTTTAAGACAATACAACATCTCATAACTCCTTGCTCTCTTATTTAGGAAATTTTTTAGGACCACTCAAAAATTTCTGTCCTAGTATAGAATTGTCTTGTTGCAAAGATCGCAGAAGACTGCGAATAAGAATTTTTAAGGTCGTCTCAAAAATTTTGCCCCAATTCATAATTATGCAAATGTCACATCCAACTAGATAAAAAATTATTAGCACAGATATAAATGTATATGTAACGACCCAAAATCACCTCCCGGGACATCACACGGTGCTTAGGGCTACAAGTAGCCCCAATCTAACCCTTTGAACCTGTCACTTCTCATAATAGCTTATTCAAGAAGAAATATATAAAACACTAGCACTGTCATATCAAATGAAAGGGAATACAAAGGTAATACTCGGTCCAAACGACTACAATACTGGAAATCTAAACACAACCACAGTCTGATAAGTACTCTGACAAAGCCTCTACTACTCCATGAACTCGAGAGTCGTTGGAACAGGTCCCCAACTGTAATACCCCGTATTTTCATACTAGAATTCTATCTATCATTGCTACGTTTCTAAGCTCTAATTCCAAGTGATTCCCACGTGAATATAGATTTCATGATCTTTATCCTAGTATGTGAAGTGCTCTTGAGGTCAACAATGTTCAAATAAATCATTTAGAGCCAAGTTGAGCTAAGATCATTTGATTTGTCTAACATTTGATATTCTATTCTACAAGGGTCTACTTCAAACGTGTATATCTCTTAATATACATAGAATTTTTCATCCCAAGACCTATCAAATTGTATATAATTGAATTAGCTTTCCAACGATACCAATTTCGCAAAAATCTAATACCCAATGATGAGTTATGCCTATTTTCATGAGAGGCAGTAGAGATGTGCGATAGCTTGTGCGATGCACACCTCCAAGTGTGCCATAGCATGTGCGGGGCACATCCTAGCATCTGCCATGAGGTGTGCGACGCACACTTAGGTTTTCAGCAACGAAAACACTCTGTTTTTGAGTTATTTCGAGTATAACTAAGCCTTTTAACATTCCTTACACGTCCCTAAACATAACCCTACGAATTTAACTATTCCTAAACACATCATAACCCTATTATTAGTCTAAGCACAACATCCAAGAGCACAATAAGAGCAAAACAACTAGGGTTGCACAATCAAGGTTGAAGGTCTAATCTTTCATCAATTTCGTCATTATAAAGGTATGTGGGGGTTTTCAACAAGGACACCCTTTCGTTCTTGTGCCCAAAAATGTTTTTCTTTTACGAAGTTATGGATTTTATATGTTTTATTATGAATTTGAAGCATGAATTTACATCTTATATTGATTCTCATGAGATTATGATATTTTCGATATTTTAGAAGTGGAATTATATGAGAACAATGATATTTTGTGCTTAAAGCTGAAATTTTCGGATTTTGAAGATATTTATATGTGTTTATGATGTAAAGCTTGAATCTTGATAAGTTTTAATGTGATATTGAGACATGGGTTTTGAACTCTATTTGAGATTGTTGTTTTTGAGAAAACATGTGTTATAACCACCTTGAATTTGAATGATTTGAAAAGATAAAGAAGCTTCGACCTTTTGATCGTAAAAAGGGGTTGATTTTGACCCCGAGATGAGAAAAGAAATCCACTTTTATTGATTCATTATGAAAGGGGTAGCATGATGGCTCCCGTTGTGAATTGTTGAACTGTTTTATGGTGTATTTTCTTTTGAAAAGATCTGAGCTAAGTTCGGGAGTAGTCTTTAGCACCGAGTGGGAGGTATAGCGGGTTTGGTACTTTCTTAGAACTACATGCCCCCGTAAGAGCCGAAATTGAGGCTGATTTTCATAGTGATCACTAGTGTTTGGATTGATAATTTAAGGTCCTACTCTGATGGCAAGGAATAGGGCGACTCTCCTCAACGTGGGTAGAACGTTGGACTCCATGTAGCTCACATGGTTTATGTCGATTATGAGAGACTCCCAACGTGTGTGTGTACCATTCAATCTAAGAGGAATATATTGTTTCGAAGAATTGGTTTTGAGAAAGTTATTGTTTCCGAAAGATTGAGATGTTATGTTCTAAAGATAATTGTTTTGAAACTTGATTACTCTATATGTTTGAAACCAAGAAAGAAGTGAATTGAGAACTTATTGAAATGACTCACGTGTTTTAGTTACATGTATCATTTACTTATGATTTTGATTATCTATTTCAAGCTAAGTGAGTCTTTCATATCAGCATGCATAATTTTATAAACTGTGATGATATTATGATATTATTTTATATATATGCATTGCACCCCCATATGCTCAGTAATTTCCATGGTACTGACCCCCCCACACACCCGTGTGTGGGATACATTTTCTCGGAATTTAGGTACAAGGTATAGCATGCACCTTCACTTTCGTAGAAACACAAAAGTTCCAAGTCAGTAATAGAATGGAATATAACAGCTAACAATAACCAGGAATGCTGATTTAAGTCAAAATGGTCTAGCGCCAAACCCCAGTAATCAGGTCAGCGCCAAGATACTTGAAATGGGAATTGAGAATGCAGCTTTCAATATGATCTATAGCTTTAACTTCTCACATGCAGTTGCACCTCCGACCTACCTATTGACTATGATCGCTACTTCTACCTTTTATACTGACGATATCACTTACATGAAGATGATATATATTCATGCCTTTCAAAGAAACTTCAGATGCTTAGTAAAAAGATGCTACTAAACGAACCATACAAATTAATAAATATATGAAGAGTATGCATGGAAAAGTAACTCAACCAAAAAACAGAAAGAAAATAAATCAAACAGTCCATCATGACTGGAAAGTAGATTTCACAAGTAGCAATCCTAGTCCAGTGAATCTATGCATGTAAAATATTACACTGTAAAATCAAAAAATATTAAAAGATACCCACTTGTTGAATCTATAAAAGGGATCTAACAAGACAAAAAAGGAGATTAATAACTTAATTTTTTGGATCTAAATCTGAAATAAAATTAAATTAAATTTTCAAAACCCAAATATTAAATTTTAAGAGCTCCATCATGACATAGATCACATCAATGAAGACAATATCTTAACAAGCAAAAAAGATAGTAATGAGCATTAAACTAAGCTTATGGTGCAAGTAGAAGCAGGCTCTACAGCTGTAGGAACGGAAAATTTAATAATATGATCACACCCCAAAAGAGCTACTGAAAAAGTAAACAGAAACTATTGAAAACTACAAAACAAATGCACTTCATACAGAGTGAGCAGAGTCAAGAGTGTCACCATTTCAAAGTATCAAACTACTGATATCTTGTTTGAAGTAGTAATAAAGAAACCTCGCCCTAACCCAGGCACGTGGTGAGCACACATAGTTGCCTCAAAATGTTCCTACATTCCTGATAACTACCGAATAACAAGCACAAAAAAAAATCTTAAAGATTATTAAATGCTTTCCCTAATTTAACCGACACTGAAAATTGAACTCATTCCGTGACAAAAACTTAATCCTAAGTCTTTAACGCATTTGCAAGTTTGTGCTGATTCATACATGGAAAACAACAGAAGCATCTTTATGAAGACCTCCAAATTCAAAAATTCCTTTACTTCTTAAATTCCGCGTCAAGAAAAAACCAGCCAAACAAATTGAAACATAAGTGATTAATCAAGACTCCACCAAACTGACTAAAAAAATAAAGAAAACATTTAAAACAGATTGACCATCACTCAACATAAAGGGTTAATAAGAGAAACAGATAGATTATCATACATTTTACTTATACAAAACAAAGAAAAAAGACATGATGAATCTCAAATCAGTTCTCATTACACCACTCAACTAAAACCCACCAAATGAAAATGCTCAGAGCCACCAGAACATCATCATAGCCATTATCCTTGTTAAATTGTTAGATTATTCTTGTTAAATTATCACGTCACATGCTTATGATAGCTCAATTATTCTGTATGCTGGCAGTGATATAACAACTATATATGGTTTCATGATCATATCTGCATAAATTCAGAATGTAGGGGACTCATAAGTTATTGAAAATTTAAGTTCGCTAACCTCTTATTTTTTTGCTGGCGTGAGCGGTTCAAGTGCTAGTGGTGCACTTGAAGATCCAGATTCAATTATTGTTGATTCCATTTCCTGCTCGCTTGCGGCAAGTGGCCTGGCCTTCTTAGCAATTCTCAGGTCAATAGTCAGTGGCAGCACCAGCTCTTTTGCTGTGAACAATACAATTGTTAGGCTTGTACGAGTAACATTAGTGCTTACCCGGGGGATGACTTCTTCAGCTGAATGTTGAATAATTTGTTGGACAACATTTGATGGATATGGTCAAGACGGAGGAGTTGTAGCTATAAATGAGAGTGAGTTGTAAGAGATGAAGCATGTGTCAGAGATAAGGTTGATTCACGAAAATTAAAGGTAGAAATAAATAAATGCTGACCTTGACACATGTTGTGTTGAATATATCCTCAGCTGTCATAGAGAGTATTTTTTCACCAAGTGCATCAGAAATCAATGTTGTCGTCGAGCCAGTCGCATCTGTAAGCTGAATTTGGAACATACACCTATAACCATGGTGAGTTAGTACTTGAAATGCTTCGGTATATGTTGTGCTTTGGAGAAGTACAATTTATGTATATGTCAACAATATAACAATATAATACCGAGGCACTAATGTCATCTTTCGCACACATTTTGGACAATCAAATGGCTTCCCGTCTTTTGTGCGTTTTTTTTATTGCAACCTGGGCACTCTAGCACGCAGAACATTTGGAACTCATCTGATATTGACATTGTCGCCTCAACATTGAAAATTCCAACCTATCAAAGAGAACAAAAGTCTGTATATGTTTAGTTTTGTCCTTGAATATACTAATTAGGTGCAGAAAACTTTGTAACTTATAGAAGTTTGTGAGATAATTTCTGCAATAGAGGTTAGTTTGTGAGAGTCCGAAGCTACAATGAGGGGGGTGGATGACGTGGAGAAGCTGTCTGATGCACGGCTTGAAAGCGCAGTCAATGCCCAACCTGAAAGGATGCTTTTGTTTGATTTGACCCTATTAGCAGACCAAATAAGTTAGCATTTGCCCTAAGGGTAGGTTAGAGGTTGAGAAGAAATGTGAGAATTTCATACCAGCTGAGAAGTTCTACTGCCTGTGGATAAGAAGGATCAATGCGTATTGTTGTGTTGAATTTGGTTTGCAACGATAAACCTGCATGTGCAAAACGCTCGCATAATGTTGTGGTTTATATGTCTTTTTTGGGAATATTTGAATGTGGTTATACCTTGATAAGAAGAAATTCCTATGTTTCTTCCGAGGATGACTGGGTATTCTTCTTTTTCTATTTTAGCCTGTAGTTCAATCCCTTCAATTACGCTGAAGTCACCCCATAAGGTGAGGAGAAACTGAGTGTTCCTGAAAGTAGCAAAAGTAATTAGCATTTGTTTAGGAATCTATTATTAAAGTGCAAGTATTGTAAAGTAGAATCTTTACTATTTCATGTAAAAGGTGTACTCACTGATCGTCAGCTATGGTGGTCTCTCGACACTTATTTTGAGTGCGACCTGCATATTTCTCAGGGCCACAACGGATAACAACTCCTAGAATATCTGGTAGTAAGAAATAGGAGGATATATTTAGCATCTATCTGTGCAGGCATATAAATTTCAGTTGTACAACTTTTGGCAAGAGTAACATACCAATTTCTGCAGAGGGAGTGGTTGTTAGCTGCGCAACATTGGCTAAAGGTGTGAGATTTAGCTTAGTCGGCGGTGGCAAGGGCTTCTCAATCTCATCATTGTGGTTGATACGTTCGACTATTGATTCCTTATCAAGGATCCAGTAAAATGTATGTATTGGCCAACCATATGATTTTGGCAAATCCTTTACCCGTGCAGCTGAGAGCAGGTAGGTGTTGAGGCGAACTAACTTGTCCGCATAATATGCAATGTCATCTCCATACACAGCAGCCCTAATTTGTTGGTCCTGTATATTTGAAATCTTTGGTATGATAGAGGCAAACATATAATAACTATCCATACGATAGTATAGAGTAGCACTATATAGGTGGGAGTACCTCTTCATCTTATAAAAAGAGATTTTGGAATAGGATTTGCTTCTCAGGGCTTTTTCATCAGTCGACAATCTATTCTTTACAAGTCCAATCAGGAGTGTCAGTTGCTATCAGATCGATCCTGGATCTTAGAGCCATGTGTAGTGCAAAGCCATCTGCACATCAATGCCAAGACATGTCATTTAGTCAAAATGTTAGCTCATGAAGGAAATATTACAATAAATATATAAGTCTGCAAATAACACAATAAACATGTTTAATCTATCAGCACAAGATTCAAAAGTATGTTTATATTTTTAAACTCCGTTTCAAGTCAAAACCAAATAAACAGGTTGAAATGTCTCTATTCCCCAGATGCAGACTACATTCTACATTGGATATGTTGTTGTTATACAAATAAGCAACTTAGTCACGGTATTAGATAAGACACATAGGTGAGGTCAAGCTGTTGAAATTATACTAAACAAATAAACAACTAGCTATTGCTGCTACAGTACTGCAATGAAGCATTGAATTTGTTAGCCCATGTGTTACCTTTCTTTGGTGCGTGAGTTTTATGTCTAACCTATCTGACGTGGTGCATTGAGTTATCGACTACTTGTCTTACCTGGAAAGCGTTCAGTATTGTCGAGTCACTATCTGTCAAGTGCCATAACATGCCTGGGTAAAAAAAAAGTAGTGCGAGATTGTTAACCCAACGTCTTAGCACAGATGATATAGTGCAAATTAGAACAAAATATTACAACTACTAAATCAGAGATATGAAATATCAAATTCCGCTGAAAGTATCATAAATTAATATAAATATACATAGGTAAGACATATTGTGGCCAACATCAGAAACTTCAAAATAGCAATCTAGCTTATATTTTTCATACATGCTCCACGCATTAGATAGTTTTATATGCCTCAAGCAACTGAGATAACATGCCTTATTTAAAATAAATTAAAAAACAAGCAAAACAAGATGCTAAAGTTCATGCGCTGCATTTTGTTGACCTTGTGTTGAAGAGAGACTTGTTGTCAATTTGAGGTATCTAACTAACAAATTATGCCAAGTTTAAGGGGCTTTTTTAGTACTTAGCCAAGTAATTTGTGGTATCTATATGTTCCTCCTTTTTTTAAAATAGGTAACATTGTATTCAGTAGTACCAAGTCGGTATTGGTAGTCAAATATTAAATATTAACCGATTACAGGGGGCATTGTATCTTACAAGGAATCAAAGATCCACAAGTGATTCTTCATCATCTATATTGTTCTCTTTAGTCTTTAAATCAGAATTGAAAAGACCAAAATAAATTCAGGTTAATTCTTTGTTTGGAACTTATATCACAGGTTGAAACCGTGGAAATAGCTTCTTGCAGAAATGCAAGAGTGGTTGCAGATGGTGTTGGCAGTAATGGGAAGCCTCACAAGCTGACATACATCTTACATTGGCTCTCAACTGTCTTCCTATCCCTTCTCCTCTCCCCCTCCTAAAAAGGTGGGTATGACGTTCTTTGCACCATACTAATGAATAATTTCCTTATCTTGTTCTCATTGTACAAGTCTTGTTGAATGAATTGTTAAGACTAATAAAAACAAGCAAAAGCACAAAACATAGTTATGCATGTGTTGGCATTTGTCAATTTTATCACACAAAGTTGTAAGTAGGCATATAGACTGCTGCAAGAACGGCTCAGCCCAAGCATGAAGGTTCAATTTCAGTATGCATGTATCAACTTGAAGAAAAAAAAACTGAGGAATTATATCATAAAGGTTAATATAGTAGCTGCTGAATGTAGTCAAGTGTTAGAAGGTTAGAAGGAATGAATGATGTGACTTAAGTTCTTCTATTTATTAAGGAACTAAGCAAATATCTGTTACTAACCTAAGATGATTACATTCTTTGCTAGGTCCTCTTTGCAGACATGCACAACTAATTTTGAAGCATACAATTACATGATAGGTTGGGTCAACTCCATCGCATATAGTTAGAATAATTGCTAACCGAAAATAGAGCAATATGAGTGGCTGGCTCGTAGAGATAACTGCAGCTGTGAATATGTGTCCTCTATGCTCCAGAAACTATTTACAAGGAGTTCCTAAATAATATATATCAAAAAATTCATTATTGTCATACATTACCAACAACAGCTTATATGATGATGTGCAACACAACCAACAATTCAGCAGCCTCGAGAAGAGATTAAATAAAATGACAAACAACTAACAAGGGAAATGTAAGGGAAAGAAGTGGAGCAATTTTCCAATATCTCAAATTTGGTCTTTTGAATGATTTTCTTCTCTGAATTGCAATTTATTCAATTGACTTTTCATACAAAAACTATTTACAAGGAGTTCGTACATAATATATATCAAAAAACTCATTAGTGTCGTACATCAACACCACCACCTTATATGATGATGCGCAACACAATCAACAATTTAGCATTCTAGAGAGGCAATACAGGCAAATGACAAACAACTAACAAAGGAAATGTAGGGGAAAAAAGTGGAGTAATATTTGAATATCTCAGTAACACTGTAATTTCGACTACAGCAAAATTATATTTTTACAGACAGATAAGAAATGTTTAATCCAAAGATAATCTTTAATCAAACCAGACCCACCATTTAGTTTGTGTGGATGATATGATAGTCAAGGAAAGTATAACAAGACACAGACATCGCATTGCACATTGGATTCACACTTCAAAAAGCCGAGTAGAAAAAGTATTCTATCAGCATTAGCATTTGGGAGAGTAGAGCGTATGTAGATTTTACCCTTACTTTGGGGAGGCAGGGAGGTTGTTTTTGAAGACCCTCAGCTAATGATACTTTTCAGTTAAGTATGTAGTATTTTTGTAGCTTATTTTTTTGGTAAGCTTTCTTGGATGATTCATATAAGGATAGGTTGAAGTAGGTTATTGGGAAAAAAATCATCATTGCCAAATATGAAGGAATTTACATGGAATCAGCGAAAAGTGTTTTTAAGAGAATGCTTTGTTAATGATTTCACTATATACTATATTGTAAGTAGAATGATCATCGGGATCACCTGCTGTTGCTGGTCGTATTGTTATTTTTACACAGTTTGAGCTTTTTGCTCTTGATAAAGCAACATAAAGTTGGCCATGTGAAAATACAAGTTCATGCAAATAAATTCCAACAAAATCTAGTGTTTGACCTTGAGCTTTGTTTATAGTCATAGCAAAACATAATCGAATGGAAAATTATGTTCTCTCGAATTGAATTGGTGCTTTTTCGTCTTGTGGTGATAATAAAGGTACGCGAGGAATGAAAGCATGTTTGCCTGGGAAATCTCCACTTGCAATTTTAGCACTTATAATATGAGTTTTGAAATCAATACAAATTAACCGAGTACCATTACATAAACCTTCTGAAGGATTTAAATTGCATAGTAAGTTCGAGGAGTGTCGAGATTATGGGTATTGTAGGCGTATCAAGGTTGAGGAGGTCAAGGGAGCTATTCTCAGGATGAGGTAGGGTAGGGCGACGGGGCCAGACGAGATTCTAGTGGATTTTTAGAAAAGCACTAGCGGGGCAGGTTTGGAGTGGTTGACAAGGTTGTTTAACAGTATTTTTAGGACAACAAAGATGCCTGAAACGTGGAGATGGAGTACGGTGATTCCAGTGGATAAGAACAAGAAAGACATCCAGAGTTGCAATAACTATAAAGGTATTAAGTTGTTGAGTCATACTATGAAGGTTTGGGAAAGGGTGGTAGAGGTGAGGATGAGAAGGATCGTGACAATTTTTGAGAATCAGTTCGGTTTCATGCCAGGTCGCTCAACCACTGAGGCCATTCACCTTGTAAGGAGATCAGTAAAGCAGTTTTGGGAGAGGAAGAAGGACTTGCACATGGTTGTTTATTGATCTTGAGAAGGCATATGACAGAGGGAGATTCTGTAGAGGTGCTTGGAGGCTAGAGGGGTGCCCATGGCGTACACTAGCGCGATTCAAGATATGTATGATGGAGCGAAGACTCGGGTGAGGACGATAGGTGGAGATTCAGAGCACTTTCCAGTCGTGATAGGGTTGCATCAGGGATTGACTCTTAACCCGTTTTTATTTGCCTTGGTGATGGATGTTTTGACGCGACATATTCAAGAAGAGGTGCCTTGGTGTATGTTATTCGCAGATGATGTGGTTCTGATTGACGAGACTCGGGGTGGAGTTAATAATAAGTTGGAAATGTGGAGGCAGACGCTTGAGTCTAAAGGATTTCGATTAAGTAGAACCAAGACAGAGTACTTGGAGTGTAAGTTCAGTGATGTGTCGCAGGAGGCTGGAGTGGTTGTAAAGCTGGATTCTCAGGCCATTCAGAAGAGGGAGAGTTTCAAGTATCTGGGGTCTATGATTCAGGGCAATGGTGAGATTGACGAGGACGTCACGCATCATATTGGGGAAGGATGGTTGAAATAGAGGCTCGCTTCGGGAGTTCTATGTGATAAGAAGGTGTCTCCGAAGCTTAAAGGTAAGTTCTATAGAGTGGTAGTCCGGCCGGCTATGGTGTATGGAGCGGAATGTTGGCCAGGTAAGAACTCCCACATCCAAAAGTTGAAGGTGGTGGAGATGAGAATGTTGCGATGGATGTGTGGGCATACCAAGAAAGATAGGGTAAGGAATGGAATTATTCGAGAAAAGGTGGGAGTTGCCTCGGTGGAGGACAAGATGCGAGAAGTAAGGTTACGTTGGTTCAGGCACGTGATGAGGAGGGGCTTAGATGCTCCTGTGTGAAGATACACTGGCTATGGATGGTTTTAGGCGGTGTAGAGGTAGACCAAAGAAATATTGGAGGGAGGTGATTAGGCATGATATGGAGCAGTTACAGTACGTCCAATAGCATAACCCTGTTTCCGGCGTGTCCACATTTTATCGCTGATTGACCAGACAAAGTGTTGTGGGAATTCTTTGTATAGTAAATTAAGTTCTATGGCATATTTATTTATTTGATTCATTGTGAAAAAATTTTGTTAGCATTGTTCTTTTATTTCCTGGATTGTTCAAAATTGAACTTAATTTTGCAGTCGTTTTGAAAAAGATGAATTGTTGGTTTTCAACATGTAGTTGGAGTTGATACACATTTGGATGCATTTCACTAATAGGGAAGGCAAACATACGCCACATAGCCTCTGGTGGTGATATCCATCTACCTGTACGATATTCTTTTATTTCATCAATTTCTGTATTAGCTTCATTACTTTGGAGGTTGAAACTTATTTTGTCATGACCTTTGCAAATGTATTTGTAGATATATTTAACGACTTTAATATCTGCACAAATTTCAACATTTATGTTACAGTTAAATTTGCTTAATAGATATGGATTGTATGGTACACCCATGAATTGTCAAGATATTGGCTTCTAACTATTACAAATTTTCCAGTGTCTCGTCTTTTATAAATGGGGTATGAATTTTCGCTTTTAGATGTTTCATTTGCGTAATTTTTAGGGTATTTAAATTAACAAGTTCCTTTTGTTTCCATGCATGAATTGTTAGGATTTAAAGTTCCACAAGTACCATGCATCATATGTTTAATAACTAAAGAGTGTAAATATTCATTTGTGTCAGCATCAGGTATTTCAGCACAAACGATCGTCATAAGCCTCTGTTGTTAATAGCTTATAATCATCCTCAAGTATAATAAGGAAATGAGCATGTGGAAGACCTCTTTTTTGAAATTCTATAGTGTACATATAAGCAGCAACTTTTCCAAATATTTTTATTTTAACAATATCTGACTTTAATTCTTCTACTTTTGCTTTAAATACTCGACTTATCAAATCGAGTCTATGTTGTATTTCATCAGTCATTAGCAACAGCTGTTCTATTTCAGGCCATGAAGGATTACATGTCATTGTTCAAAAGATATCCGATTTTCCAAAATGTTGCACTAATGCAACGGCATCCATGTATCTACGTCGCATATCTCGTGGACCCCTTGTAAAGCTAGCAGGCAAGAATGTTTTTCGGCCAATATTTGAAACTTCTCTTTCTCATAGTCTTTGTAGATCAATAAGCCCGGCTAATATTTCAGTACGAAATAAATCTTGATTGAATAAAAAGAAATCTAATCTTTGTGTTTCAAGTTTTATATATTGATCTACTGAATATTGTTGGAATAATCTTCTAGAAGGTAAAGTATGATTTTCTTCATTATCTCTAATTTGAAGTTTGTAACAATAATATTCTCGGCAGGAAACGATATTTTTTTTTGTCGTTCTTTTTGTAAAATTCCCTCTTCAATATTAAGGAATCCATTAATAGAAGTCGTGTTTGTGACACTTGGAAGTTGTTCATGTTTGCAGGAAGAACGATTTCTTGAAGAATTACTTGGTTGTAAAATCATTTTAATGCCACAATGCCATCCATTTTCACCATATGGAAATAAAAGAGGATATTGTAAGGAGTCATAACAATCATAGTAATAGTGAACTAATTGGCTATTGTTAGTATGGGTGTGAACACGAATATGTGGTGTGGAAATAAGAATGCTTAATTCTTCGTCAGTCCAAATAGCTGCTACTTGTGATACAATTGGTAAGTTACATGTTCGTTGATCCAAGGTAGAATGACATTTCAGTGCGATGTAGAAATTAAATAAATCTGAAATGTGTTAAAGATTTCAGGAATTGTGAGTACGGATTAATTCGTGAAATATCTATCAAGCTTTCAATAAGAGATTTGTCTAGTTTTTCAGAGAAGGCCATTTTATTTACTCTATCATTATCATTATCATAGAAATAGAGTTGTAAATTTTTTCCTTTGTTAGCTGCAGCAATGAGGCTAGGTAAAAAATGGTACAGTTGTCCTTGCACCTTAAATGTGTAAATACCTTTAGTCCTATTTGCTAACTCTTTATCATACTTTACGCCAAGTGAAGTAAAGGCAAACATATTATCGTATGTTCTAATGTAAGTCCGAAAATGTTTAGATTCGTCAGAGTCATCATAATAAAGATGTCTTAATGCAGGAGGTAGTTGAAAGGAAGCTAATTTTATAGAACCATTATTACAACAGAAGGTTGTAGTTTCATATAGAAATCTTTTGGCTGCACAAAATTTACAGTTTGGAACTTTTTTTAGAAGAGTAAGAGAACAAGGTAGTTGGTGAATATTCCAGCAACCTATTTGTGTTATTGTGTGTCCTGCAACATTTGACATTTGTAAGACTTAAGTAAAAATGTTAGTGAAAAATAAAAGTGAAAGTTGATTTAACTAACCATTTCTGGAAGCAAAAGGTTTATCCCTGATATATAGAGTATGCTGAGGAAGAATGATGTTGCAAGGCTCTAAAGAAGAAGATGACTCCTTAGAAGTCGTTGCAGTAGATTTTCCAAAGGTAGTTTGCCTTTTGGCTGCATATTGCACTCTTCGTCGTTCGAGAAGTGCTGCCTTTTATTCAGGTGGCATTTCTCCATAAGCAGTACAACGTCGAACATTTCTTTCCATTTGGGTATCAATTCTTTTTCTTTTTATATTAGACATTTGACCTTAGAATTTTTTAGTTATTTAGTTTTCGTTGGTTTTTTTTTTTAATGCCTACAAAGAAAGTATTTGGTTATACAATAGGATTAAAAATAAAGTACAACAAAGTTATGCATCAATCATATATATATATATATATATATATGGTAAAATGAGTGTAACATGACAAAAGTTATGCCAAAATGACAGAGAGATTAAAGCGCCAAGAAGTGTGAGACTTACCAAAGTGAAGATGATCGATCACATATAAGAACAATAACCAGCAAGGCACAAATTGGTACAAACTGATAACTGGAATAAAATGACAAAAGTTGAACAACAATGAGTTACATTTGGTACAAGCTGAAAGTTAGTCATTTGTAGTTTTCCTTACCCCAATTATCATAAAAATTTACATGTGTAATTTCAATATAGTGAACAAGTAAAAGTGAACGGGAAATATAAAAGTGTACTTCGAACCTAAGCTTTCACAACACCTAGAGAAAAGTAACACATCATATATACACATGGTCCTGGGGTAGCTCTTTCTGTATATTGTTGTCAATACGGACATTCATTGTACTTTATTCTGCTAATTTTTTTCAAGTTTTACTGGCAAAGTATTTTATTTTATGAAATTTAGTTGCTGATTTTAGTCTTTCTTATTAAAATTATCCCTCACTGAGTCATAATAGAAGTCCATGTTAGTTTTAGCTGGATACTAAAGTTACTTAATTGACTATATTCAGGAGAAATGTTTTGCCACTGTCTCTTGTTTTAACACCGGGAATATAACTATAAGACAATCTATTTTCAGCATGATAGTATAGTAAGAATGTGAATATAGCCTAAATACTGCACCATGATTGTGTGTTTTGTTAACCAACTGTACTTTCTCAATGTAATGATGGAGAATGTCTATAACCTCCTGAACTGAGGAGATAATGGCTGTTCCAGCAGGTGGCGGGTCTTTAACAAGACTTAAATTCTAGATTGAGGAGAAAGCTTCACTGGAGAGCATATGGGTGACTGGGAGAGACGAAGTAATAACATTAATAGTGTCTAGTTTCCCTGTGCTGTTACAGGATATGGACATTATAAGCAAAGCCTTGTCTGAGATATGCTGCACACTTACTTACAATATATTGCAGCCACAAGAATGTTAAGGAAAATGAAGCAGCTGTTTAGGAGAAAATAGAAGCTTGTGAGAAAGTTGGAAACGAAGAAGGATGCACATATGTTGGGGGAAAAAGAAAAGAAATCTGAGTCACGTAACTTTGAGAAGTAGGAGTGATTAATATCAGATTTCATGTTTTCACCACTCTCTGTTATTCTCTTGTGTTCAGAAGAAAAAGGATTATGTATGATGAAGGCCCTTTCACTTACCTATTTATGAAAAAAGTAGGATGAACATCTTTTTCTAGAGTAACTTTGTTTCGTAGAAATGTCATGGTTGGCTCATGGCAGAATTAATTGGCACTTGAATTTTGTCAGAACATCTGATGAGCCTTGTGAAATAGAAGTGAAGCAAGCAGCTAATCTAGAGGTGTTGCTATTATAGATTGGCCCAAAATTTAATGACAGTTGATAAATTTATAATGATTGTTCCACAGTGGTCGAATGAGTTGTATTTATGCTTTAGTTTTGCACATTTATTTCCAGACCGCGCATGCAGTATTTCATATAGTGGATTGAAGTGATGAGGTATTTGATAATCGATACACTGGGAAATTTAAGGCATCTAATCGATCACTGTTTTGGTCTAACTCTTTATCGCGCACACAAAAAAGGATGGGTGTAAGAGCATATCTATTCTGAATACTAAGCTTATCAAGTTTAATATGTATATATAATGTGTCACTTTTCTCTAATGATAAATCTAGTTATGCTATTGACTTCAACACTAAAAACAAGCAACAACAACAACAACAATCTAGTAGAAACTACATCAAAACAACCACAATTAAAATAGAAATGCCTCCTTTTCGTCTGCTTAGTTTCACCCTGTCGTCTAACATAAAGCAGAAAGTGCTTTTGTTTATTTAAGCAACAATGGTTGATATGATTCAATCGTCAGCCAAAGAGATCAAGTATGATTTGGTTGCAGTGTTTTTGTGCTGCACAATATGATTGTCATGTAGACTATAAAGAAGCTGTGAATTGTATTATTCAACTAAAGGGAAAGTTAGGACGGGAAAAGAAAGGAGGTTTGCTCAAACTCAATTTCAAAAGCTCAAGAATGGATCAATATAGAGAAGGCCAATCTGTTAGTGTTTCAACATAAAATTTCATTTCATTGGAAACCTTAGTACTGTATTATGATACTAACTACCAGCCATTTTTAGTACTTGCACTAGCATTTGAGCTAATACATAATCTAGGTAAAGTCTTTGATGTATTTTCCTTCTCTATGAGGGCGTATGTAATGCCTTCCACTGAGAGTTAACATTTCAAGTGTAGCTCAAGGCTCTTATAGCACATCTGCATCTAACGATCTAGTGTCTCTTCGCTCTGAATGACTCTCTCTAGCATCCTAGACAAAAGCATGGAAGTCTCTAGAATTGATTATACTTTTAAGACGCGTGAAAAATCCCCTGAAACAATTTGCCACCCATATTTGTAAACAATTGTTTAACTATGCATCTAATGGTTTATACGTGAAAGCATGTATGAATTCATTTGTAAACTTGGCATCTGTTGGAGTCGCATCAAAATTGCATGTCACTGAAGTTTGAGACAGAGATTCCGTAATGCTGATCTCTCATAGTCATATAATGCTAATATATTTATTAGTTTCAGATAGTTGATCTTATGTATACAGTGATTTCTTAGTTCTGCCCAAAAGTAAATATTACACATCTAAATGCAAGTAAACATAGGGTCCATGTAAGGTGTTCACTTGTATGGATTAACCTCTAATGCCATAGCACATTCTTACAACTTTAGAAAATATTTATATGAGACGCGGATCGAAACCTACAATAGAGCATCTTAGTAGGTCGGTTGCATTTCTCACCTTTTAATCCCATTTTTGCCCAAAATTTAACATATAAATAGACCTACAATAGAGCACAATATATCCTTTTTCAACCTAGTTGAATTCTTTCAACCCTTATATCAATTAAGAGGGTTTAAACATGAAATTCTCAGCAGTTTTGGGAGCGCTATCAGCGAAGAGAACAGCAACCCGCATAAAATTTTGTACAATTACAGAAAGATTGCTACGATTACAACTTAGAACAATTACATATAGAAGAATTATAAGGGAGTTTTAATACCTTTTTTTTTTCAACAACCGAAAAGATTGTGAAGGATGTTTGTTGCTGTGGACAGATTTTGAGAGGAGGATGAGGAGGTACAATTTTGGGGAAATAAAGTAAAATTGGGAAGATTCAAGAACTTTTAATGTACGGTTGAAAATGTTAACAGGTGGATGGGGAAGAGCCAATGAGTTACATGTTAATTACACAACTACCCTTTGGTGAATTACGCCACTGCCCTTCGTCGTACATAGCTTCCACTAATATATATGTTACTAGATGGTTATTGTCTGTGCTCGCACAAGTCCAACATTTTACATTTTCATGCTATCTTCAATTGTGGGATATGTTTTAAGTCATTTGGCAATGACATACAGCAGTTTCTAACCAAAAGAATGAAAAAATAGAATTTGGAGAAACATAACACTGATTGGATTGAAACACACAAACTGTCAGTGATTAGTCATCAAGAAATTTCAATAAATCATTAAAATAAAATTTGAAAAACAATGCTTGAAGGCAATCCCCAGAAACGAATCCTACAAAATGCATAATATCCATAATCCACTGATTTAATGCCGCAACACAAGCTGAATGAACTGAGTGTCTCATCTATCTGCTAACAGTACAACAAGGTTAAAGATGTGTCTGAAATTTCTAACAATCCTCAGCATCAATACCATATTGACCTCTTGCCAAAATGAACTATTGAAAGAGATCAATTGTCTGCTGACGTGACACAGAAATTTAAATTAAATAAAGAGGAATATTCTAATTCAATTAAATTATGAAATATTTCCTCTCTTCTTTACTTTCGTGTTGGAGTTTTCGAAGTACACCAACACCACCCGCATAAATACGAATCCCATGGAATCAAAAGTTAGCAGAAATAGTCAATACGAAAAAGAGAAGGTTGAAACCAATACAGTCCATTCTTTTTCCCCCTCTTTTCCTTTCTCGTAACTTATTATTGCATCTACTATTTACTAATCAAGACTTATGTGCATTACATGAAAGATCGAGCTAGAGCTGAACAATGATATCTAAATATCAAAGTAGTAAATCAAAATGCTAATCTTGGATATGCTTTTTTCGATTGATTTTCAAGACACTGAATCACTGTATGTCTTTCTATATCCAATTCTGCAGGTGTTCATCAAGATTCCTTATCCAGTATTTCTTGGAAGCAGTAAAGCTAATCATAAGGTCCAAAAATATGTAGCACCTCATAAATTTCTGGTCCTTCAACATCAACGTTGCAAGGAAAAATTGACATGTTGCACATATCTGAAAGTATAGATCATACAAGATAGCAGTTTTAGGCTACTCCTGCACCATATTATCATTACTGAGTAGTCATTGTCGTGTCAATTAAGAGCATATTTGGCCTTTCAGTATCATCTGTTTCTTTACTTGTGAAATGCTAATAGTCCTTGTTTATAAACATCAGTTGGTTAAGCCTTATCTTAGTTTGAGAGACCCCCATGATATAGCAATTTCATGATGACATCTCTTGATTTTACTACCTCTAATAACCCTGCACAAAAGTTGCTTGATCATAAACAAATGTTATGTGTCAATAGCCGTAAGCCCATCTTTTCATCTCTCAGATAATAAAGTTTGACACTTCAGCGTTCACCTTATTGCATCAAATACTTGTGCGGGCAACACTTACTTTACATAGTAGACCATATCTATCACTTTCAGTTAAGTCAATTAAAGTGCGGCTTACTCCGACCACAACTGATATCCTCAAAGAAGGGGTAAAGAAACAATCAAGACTAAGAGACTGAATAGAGGCACACCCTAAAGAACAGATGAAACTAAAAAGAAATCAAATTACACAGACATTATAATTCACCTTCATAATATAGTCCAAGATTGGTTCATCGGTAATCTTATTTCAGGCTTAAGTATGGTTCAGCGCATGGTGCATTGAGAATCTCCAAAGAAATTAGAAGCGCCAATGATAGCATATGATTTATTTTCATTTGTGACTGATGGTTGCTTGCAAAAGGTGGCGATCGACAGTGTTTCAAAGTAACATAACGACTTGCGTTAAAGCGTTATGATTGTCAATCTAAGATATCTTTCCTTTAAGATAGTATTGAAATTCACTTACCCTCCACATTTTTGAATTGATATCGGATGTGATACTTTATTGGTAAATCTTAGAGTGTTGTTATTTTCGTGAGTTTCCAAGTGTATCAATCAAGCGTACACCGTAAAGAAGAGTTGACAATCCATTGATCTGCACATGTAACAGAGAAAGATAAATTTCTTTATCGTAGCAGTGAAATGATCAGTAGAAACACAACTTTATCCGTGCTGCTATCTTAGTGTTGACATCTTACTAAACATAATATATTATAAGCAGAAGTTCAACAACAGAAGACTATAGTATAATCTCAATATGATAAAATCATAGTTCTTGAACAGGCAGTCAAAAAAATTCTGAAACATCGTTGAAATTTGATATCATTCCCCCAATGATCGTAATACTAAGTACATATGATCCTACATATCAGGAGAATATAATTTGAGAATAAATAGACTGCTCAAAATAAATCCTTAGTCTTATAGTTTATCTTGTTTTGGCTGCCATGGTGTAATAACCATGTTGAATTTTCTAATGCAGCCACCTCACTTATTTATCATCACACTTGAAAATACAGACGAATCAGAAGTCGGCAAGATCTTAACTCAGTTTGTTTCTTATCATTGATTCAATACAAGAATCAGTTCAAACATTCTTTCTGACTATATAGCTCGCAAGAGTATGTAACCATGTTAAACTATCAGGCTCAACCTCATCATCCATACTGTAACGTGAACAAATGGAATGCTGATATTTAAGGATTAGCTTAAATTGTTTAATTACATTATCTCCATCTTTTCATTTAATGTGTATCAAATGAATGGTCAGTGACCATATATCCATATTTCCTCCGAAGTCTAAGATGTAGTCCATTACTTGGCTAGTTCATGTAGTTAATTTCTTTTAATGTAAAAAGCATTACTGGCTTATTCTTCATACTAACTATTTCTTACTAAGATATTTTTAATGTAAATTAAATCAAACACATTGCATTCTGGAGCGAAAGTCCCACAATTTGAATAGAAAGCATTCAAGGAGACCCGTAAATTGAAAATTACAAATCTATATTTATCTACTCCGAATCATTCAGCCTGTAGAGCATCAACATCATTTGTTCAAACTCTAATAGTAGAGGCTAGAAAATTAGTAGCAACCATAAGAAAAATTAGAAAAAGAGATGAATTCTGGACATAAAAAGATAGGAGAAAACTCAAAGATGTAGATTCGACAATAAAAAACATAGAAGTATAAGAAGCCAAAAGAATTGAGAATCTTATCTAGAGAAAAAATAGAGAATAGTCGAGAGGACTGAAGAGGAGAGAATTGACTCCATTAATGAAATTTTCTTAGATATTTGATTGTTTCAGATCCAAAAAATAGTAGAACATAATCGATTGAGTGTTCATGTTTATACCTTAATCGATGACACTAACTGATTCGGAAGAAGCGAATATGGGTTTTTGAAATTTCTGCTATGCCCAGACACTTTAGTCATCGCAATTGGCCATCTCCTCCCCATCATCAAAATTGATACCAGAGACACAATCCACAGTCTATGAACCGTCAACCCAGCCATCCCGTGGGTTTGCAACAGGAAGGCGGCGAAACAAACTCTTCATGACTGCCTCTCCGCTAATACCAACCCAAAAACTGCAATAATTAGAAAAACCTAAAATCCCCAATTGTTTTAGACAATTCCCACCTAAAATATGAATAACAAATTGCCAATTTAAACGTTTAATAGCTCAATTATCAAACACCAATATAGAATTAAGATCATCAAACGGTCGATTTATTTCAGATCTAAGAAAATGGTTAAAGATAATCGATTGGGTGTTCATGTTTATAGCTGAAATCGATATACTGACTGATTCAGAAAAACATCGAAGGAAACTTGTATTGGGTTAAAAATTTAGTAAAAAAACAACTTCATTGAATGGCAATGACCCATATCTATCTTTTTGTTGATAATGTCGAGTGGGTGTTTCTACTCTATGGTTTATGTACTCTTTGAGAGACTCGTCTTCAATTTTGAAAGTTAGCATTTGGAAAACTCTTGAATCGAGAGACGGTGGCGAAGAATGATTTGAAAGTTGACATAAATTGCCCTTGCATATTGAGAATAATCACAATTTTGCCATTGGTCGTCCAAATGATCACATTCCTATATAGTAGAAAAATTAAAAAAATAAATATATATATATACCTTGGTCGTGTAGTGCATTTTATGTTAATAATGGTGCTGAAAAGGAATGTGGTATGTCAAGACTTGTAATTAATTATAAACCTATCCCACTTATTATCGTTTATTAACTACAATGAATCTTCGATGTAAATTGATTGATGATGCTTTTGATTACCAAAAGCAAGATCGAATCAGGCGGGGGTAAACCGCGGCGCCTGCCAGACTCTAACTTCCAGATATCGAATTAAGCCATAGTACGAATACCAAATCAAAGCACCAATCGAAATATAAAGAATTTTCGAATAGCTTAATGACTGTATGGAAGAATTAATCTTTTTACTCAAATAACGGGCATGTCAGATATTTAATATACTTATGTTGAACCCATTTGTCTAGAAGTTATGACTGTGCAAAAGGCCGCCCTGATTTTCTTCATTTCTCACAGGCTAAAGAAGTACAACTTACTAGACGTAGTCATTAAGATAAAGCCAACATAAATCATATTAAACTCGACTGTACCACCATTTCGGAATCAAGTCAAGAAACTATAGAAAAATTTCTTCATATTTTGATAGAGTCTAGATCTTTCATAGTTACCTTGTAAACGAAGTTAGGTCTTCAACATAGGTATAAGAAGACTTTTAGCCGGACATAGTCACGGCTGAAAGGGAAGAAGAAGTATTAAAAATATGTCAGAAGAGGGGGAATAAATACCTTAAATTTTGTCGGATGCAACGCCAAAATAGTGATTAACAGCGGCTATTTGTCTTCTTTTATTTAAACCTTTGAATAATATACAAGAGAAAAAAATGAGAGAAGGAGGAGCACTAGGCTTAGAGAGAGAAAGGAAAATAAAAATTTCTAACTTGTACCTCCCTAACAGATGAGGTACCTATATATAGAAGAAGAAAGCATCTGAACACAGTACATTCGGGTCCCACATTCGGGTCCCTGTGCATAGTATTTTCACTGTTCTAAAAAGCTCTCACAAACATAGTAAAGATAACTTTTAGGTCCTTTAGGTAATATCTTGTATTTTCCTCTTTTGAACCGGTAAAACAATTCTTCTGTTTTTTTAATTTCTTCTTTATTCAGAATATTTTCTGGAGTAAGTGGCTGGGAATCTAGAATATCTTCGGTCGTTTCTTCACTTGTAATGCTTTTCATGGAAGCATCTGAGTGTTGTTCAACTGTTCTCATTAAATTTTTGCGAACCTCTTCTAAATATTGTTTAATCATTTCTATTTTATCGCCTTCATGAACAGAAATTTGTCTCAAAATGTAGCTGAGATTTTTATCTTCAATGCCTTTTTTTTAGTAGTAGTAGAGTATTCATGGATCTTTTTATTAATGGACTCTATCAGATCTCGATCATGTGGTAATTTAGTGAACGAGTCTTTTTTTGTCAGTTTTTCCCATTTTTAACGAAATTACAATATTTTTTCTGACTTTCAGACCATTTTTCAGAATGAAATCTAATGATACATTCAATATTATTATAGGGATTTACTTGTTTAAGTATTTCATCATAACTAACATTCGAAGAATCAGTCTCAACTATTTTTAACCAAGCTAAATTAGCTAAGGTTAAACAAGATAAAGACTTGACACGTTCTTTAATTATTTTTACCAGATTAGTGTGAGTATTAGTCTAGGGTCCTTTGTAATCCTTTTTTATCTTATCCTATAAAGGGCTAAATCACGAGACAGGTTCTGATAAAAAGGAGAAATGTAATTAAGATTGCCTAAGAACCTTTGCAATTGAGTTTTGTCAGTTATAACATCAAGAAATTTTTTAGCAAAGTCCAAAGCCCTTTGTATGGGTTCGATTTTTCCTTGGCAAATAGTATGTCCTAAAAATTGAACATTAGTTTGAAATAAGCACATTTTTGATTTAGAAATGACCAAACTATTTTGTAACACAATTTGCTTGAATATATTAAGATGTTTAAAATGCAATTCTAATGTTTTTGAAAATACAAGAATGTCATCAATATAAACAATTATAAAATTCATATATGGATTTAATATATCATTCATGATTTTATGAAATTTAGAAGGAGCATTTTTCAGACCAAACGACATTACATTCCACTCATATTGTCCAAAAAGAACATTAAAAGCAGTTCTATAAGTGTGCTCTTTAAAAATCTAATTTTTTCAATAACCAGATTTTAAATCAAATTTTGAAAATATATTAGCATCATATAATCTAGATAACAGATTCTTTTTATTAGGTATTAGATACCTAACCCATTTCAAAACTTTATTAAGAGGTTTATAATTAATTACAAGTCTTGACATACCATGTTCTTTTTCAGTAGCATTATTAACATAAAATGCAGTATATGACCAAGGGAATTTTGAAGGTTTTATAATACCCTTTTGTAAGAGATTATCAATCTTCTTTTTACAGAATTCAACTAATTTTGTGCTCATTTGGCAGGGTCAAAATTTAGTTGGGATTTTATCTTCACCGAAATCATCTTCATAAGGAAGAGTATAAGCTCTTTGCGATTCCAAAAGCATTTGGGTGGTCAGCACAAATATCAATAATTATTTATTCAGAGATCATTTTCATTTTTTCTTGAATTTTCATAGAATTCATTGTATTATGAATATTCATACTCATCAATTCAAGCTGTAAGAAATTTACCTGTCGATGCTTTATTTCAATTAAAGCATTTATATCCCTTGTTACTAGATCTGTAACAAAAGGGTAGGAAAATTCTTGGTTTTATAAGTAGCCTTGAAACCATTCACATCAATATGCATGTAAGGATAAATAACATTTATAAAAGGCGTTCCTAAAATAATAGGATGGTATAGCTGATTTTTACTAAGAAAAAGAAATGTGAAATGCAAATCTTATTTCTACAAATATGTGCATGAGGTAGTTTATAATTAATATTAAGAGAATGACCAGATGGAGATTTGACTATATACGTGATTTTATGAAAATATCTGGTTGGAATTAACCCTTCCTCAATGTAACTAACATCAGCATCACTATCAATTATAGCCACATTAGTTATAGAAAATTCATTATTAATCAAAATAGTACAGTTTATATACCATTTATGGGCTGTAACTATTTACATCATACCCAAAAAATAATCATTTGCTACATCAAGATTAGAAATAATATTATTGTTAGAATTTTCATAATTTTTTCTTTCCTTTTGGAACTAGAGGCAATATCATTTTGAGAAATATCCTGTTCAATTTTTGAAATTCTATGATCTGAAATCATTTGATTTTGTTTCAAATAAACAATTTCTCTTTTTAAATTTTCAACTTCTAATTTCAAATCATTAAAAGACGTGTCTTTATCAGGTGTTTGACTAATGGCAAGGTGTCTATTAACTTCAGTTAGAGAATAAGACATAATATCAATAATAGAATCGGTATTTTTCTTGACAGGTTTATTATCAACAGGTAGATTTTTGCATTAAAGTAGACAAAAGAACAGGGAAAAAAAAGAGAAGTCGGTGGCTTCTGATGCCCACCAGCTCATCATCTATTTATTTGTACCATCATCTTAATTTTCTATATATTAACTTGTTTAATGAGGTTTATGCTAAGTTCGACTTCAAATTTAAAATATAAAAATAATAATTTTAATTTTAAAATATAATTTATATTATATATTTTTTATTTATTATTAATATAATTTAATGACATATTAAACATGTCTTGTTGATAAATTTACATTATTATTAAAGTTTTTAATCATATATTTGGATACTTTTAAATAAAAAATTATTTATGAGGAAGAAAGTATTATCAAAATATTAGAATACATCAAAAGTCTTTAAGTAATCTTATATGAGGAAGAAAGTATTATCAAAATATTAGAATATATCAAAAGTCTTTAAGTAATTTGATATTTTATAAAATAACATGGTTTAAAATATAAATTGATTGTCATTCGACGAAGATCATAAATAGAAAATATTGATATTTGTATAAATTTGTGAGGATGTAATTTTTTTTTAGGTATAATTAGAAATAAATTTATTTTGATATTTATTGAGTCTTAATTTCTCTCAATATTTTAGTTGCAAGAGTTTTGCAAAATATTTATTTTTTATCTTATAGAATTATCTGAAATAATTAAATATTTCAATGACTTCAAATTTATATTATAATAATTATAACCTTGAAATAGGATCATTATATAAATTAACATAATAATGATCTATAAAGATATTAAGTGATAATCAAACCACATTAATATATTACCCTATTTGGCCTATTTACTTGTCATGTTTTTTTTTTCATGTTCCCTAAAAGAATACTCTATTCGCCCCATTTTAATTATCCTTTTTTCTTTTTTTATGTCCATTTTTAAAAAAATAATAAATACAAGATATTATTTATTAAGCTATCATATTTCTTATATATTTTTTGGAGGGTTGAATAATATCTAAAAGCCCTATAAGGTATTATTTGAAAATCATTATAAAATTTAATTTTGTATTAAAAGTTATTTTATTTTATTTTTGAGTTAAAGTGATTATTGATTTAAAATGAAGGAAATTTTAATTAAAAGGTAATCTAACAAGTGTCAAGAAGAAACCAATTACAAATATTCAAGTGTAATGGTTCTAGCAAGAAGAATAAGGGCAATATAAGAAAAACCACCATTACTTGCCATGTATAATAACTTTATTTCACTAAAAATAATTAAAATATAAAAAATATTCCTGTAAGGACTATTAAAATTTGAAATAGAAGGAGCTAACACCAATAGAAGGAGAAAGACCAACCTCTATCTAATTTTCCTTAAAGTTCAGTCTTTTGGAGTATGACCACCTCCCATACCCAACCTCGGATTCCACCAGAACCCCCCGATGCCCCTAATGGCCACATGGACATAGATCCTCCTTGTAAACCACTCTTTAGTGATATAGTGAGAGAGATAAACTCTCCCACTCCTTTGCTCCTCCCTGACATTGAAGCAAACTTTAATTCGACTCCAGCCAATGACGAGTCTGATAACCCAATAACGTTATCTGTGAAGGAGAACAGAGACTTTACTCTCTATGAAAGTTCTTAGTCATCATCAAGTTATTGGGAAAGAAGCTCCATCACCAATACTTAAAGAAAAAATTAATTGATCTATGGAAGTTGAAGGAGAATTTTTCGTTAATTGACTTGGGACTAGATTACTGTACTGTCAAATTGTTACGAATTGAGTCACAGAAAAGGATTTTACAAGAGAGGCCTTGGTTTGTGGATGGTTCTTACCTCTCAATCCATCTGTGGGAACTAAATTTTGTCCCCCAAAGTGTCTCAAATTGAATCAACGGTGATCTAGATCCGTCTACCTCAATTACCTATCGAATTCTATGATAAATCTATCCTAAAATGGAAAGGAAAGTAGGTAAACTACTTAAAATCGATGCTTGCACCTCCTCAAACCTCAGAGGTAGATATGCTCATATTTGTATACAAGTTCCTTTGAACACACCGCTAAAATCTCAATCAGGATAGGAAATCATCAACAACTGATCCACTATGAGGTAGGGGGCTTCTTATATACAATGTGTGGGTGTTTGGGACACACTCTGAGAAAATCCAAGGTGACCCAATCCAAGAAGGAGGAGAGTCACCAAACTATCCACGACCTACTAAAATCGATGGAGGATGAATGAAAGATGGTCACCTTCAATCGAAGGAAGAAAGAACGAGGCAAGCCATCCCAAGTAGGTAAAGCATAACCTCACAACATCAAGTTTAAAATATTTAATGGAAATTCTGATAAGTTTCTTGAAACTAAATCCCCCAATGAACTGGTTAGCGATCCTCGATGTCTCCGCAACTGCGGCTAAAAGTAAGAATCCTGATCTCTCTCAATCTAAACCTAATGGAGCGGGTCTTTCTAAACCCAAAGATTACTCTGGGCCCAATGAAGACCATCTAACACTCAGGTTAGACAAATAGGAAAGGCCTGGCCAAAATCTCGCAATACTTTTGTGCCAACAAATTCTGGACGCCCCACTAATAAAAAGCGACCCATCAACCTGGGCCAACCCAGACTTGCGGAGGCTTTTAAATTATTATGCACTATCCCTCTGACCCAACCTACCCATAGAGCCACTGGATTAGAGGGGACTTTTCTTGATGCTGAGATGGAAAGTTACACCAGCTCCTCTCTCTCTCTCTCTTTCCTAACTTTTGATATCCCCTATAAATATGCATTATCGATGATAAAGCTCAACTCACTCCCATGATTAAGGGGTGAGGCGGCCGTTGTCAAACAACTCAACAAGAATTAGGGTCGAATCCTCAAGGAGAGAATTATAAATTTCGAGTCCTATGGGTGTTTTAGTAACTAAAATGGTATCCGAAATGCTAACAAATACGACATATAAAATAAAATGGGGGATTTGAGATAAATATAGTTTGTTACAATTGTTGATTAATAATGCATGAATATGACACTTCTGATTTAAATTAAGGATAGAGAAGGTCTTGGGATTATGTCTACCTAAGAGTAAAACATGTGGGTTAATGACTATTTTACATGAAGCTTAGTTGCTGACCAAAGGACAGGCTAGGTCAAAAGTCATTTTAGTTAATATTTTAATAAAACTACAATGATTTAACCCATTGACTCTTTCGAGCACCTAATAAGTGTATGATTCGTAATCACCCAAAACCTTAATCAAGCATCCCTATTTCTAGGATGAAGCTCTTGACACGATTTACACTCCAACTACACTTATTTCTAAGACTGCAACAAGTAGTAAATCATAGGCTCAATTGTCAACCATTGCCTTGTCCCCCTATAACCCTTTTTTAAGGATGTTATGGTTTACCTCAAGTTCACCTTCATCCCTCTTTCAAGGATGATGAAGGGTTTTTAGAGTTTGTGGTTTTCACCCATCAAACCTATTTAGAGATTTGAGGTTTTCACCCTCAATTTCCAACTAATAAGCTCAAGTAATGGTGGAAACACAATTACACTTTAGTTCAACATAATCCCAAGACTAAAGAAGTTAGCTACTCATGACATATGAGAAAAGATTTTTACTAAGTATTTTATCCATGATGTTCATGATGATTGAGGATAAAAATATTCTTTAATTCCACACACCAATGTCACTAATTTTCTCTTGGAATAATAATTACAATAAATATGAACAATTAATTTTTCACTCCCAATTCTAGGGTTTTTTCTCTCTCCCTTTTTTCACACCTTTTCAAGTATTTTGAATCCTCAATATAAGTCTTTGATTCAGCTACCCGGATTGACTATAATGCCCTTTACTCATTTGTCCTGTTGTGCTGTGGTCGCAGAGCTTCGACTGCAACCGTACAACTGTAGTTGTGGCTATGACTGATCGATCGCGGTATGTAGGATATTTAACATACTGCGATTGCATTCATCTGATTGTGGTCACGTTACTCGAGGATGGATATTCTCCCTGCTTAACTGGCTATAATCGTGGTGTTAAGACCGCGACCATGGTAACTGAGGCCACTTTTTGCTTTGAGTCATTAGCAGCATTTTGTTGATTTATTTTATCATTTTAAGCTCCAATCCCGATCTTTCTATCCCTTCAACTCTATGCCTGCAAAGAGTGGATATTAATTCATTTAATCATAATTATGTCTCGTTTATTCATCTAAAACAAAGTAATGTGTACGAATGTTGAGTGCGAATGAGTGGTAAAATCACCACTCATCAATACCTCCAACTTAAAGCTATTGCTTGTCGTGAAGCAACACTACCTCTTACCATGAAACACAATCGTTTATGCCCAAACTTTATGCCTTAAAGATCACAATGACTTTAAACTTAGTCGCTACCATAAGTATCTCATTGCACATAGGCTAAGCTAATTTCACTACACCCCTCATTATAAAATATTATATCCATGGCTATATAGGACTTCAAAGAGTGACCAAGCAACAAAAAATCAATACTCTAGAAGTGACTCCCTTCTGACCACAACTAAGCTATACTCCATTTGCCTTATTGCCGGAAGGTGACAAAAATCACCCACCTCAACTTGTTTCACATATCATCCTCACAAGATAAGGAATTCTTCACACCAAGCTGCAAAATATGCAACAATGAATTTTAAGTGGACAACTCTCTCCCCCACAAAAGAAATCTCCAGGCAACAACTATCATACCATAGGCTTGCCCCTATTTTCAATCGCCACCAAAAAAAAAGTAAATGGTTTAAGATCTCAAAGTGCTTTTTAAGCTTGTAATGTAGGTTTGGGTTAGGGTAGAATATCATTTGGGAATAACATGACTACGCCCTTCCTTGAACATTTACATCACACTTTTTCAATCCTTCTTTTTGACTATGGGCCACTCTCATTTGTTTTCTCCCTTTTATCATGCCTACCTTTTATTTTCTTTGTTCATCCAACTGCTTTCATTTTTTTTTCTTGCTCTTTCATGCGATTGTTTTCTTTGTTCGACTCTTTCTTCTTGTATTCGATTCTTTTCAAAGTCTAGGCACATTAGGCATATGACTACATCTTTGTGTCACCAAACTTACTTCCATCAATTTTTACCACCCCAACTTAGGCTTTTAGCCTTAAATTACATTTTCAAGTTCAAGAAGGGTATGGTTAAAAAGATAAATAAAGAGAATGGTTTAGGACTTGTAATGTGTTTGGCAAAGAAAGGCCCAAAGGCTCAAAGTGGGTAACTAGGGATTATATTCATGCTTGGGTAGGCTTTTTAGGCTAGAGTGGGCTTCCAAAATCACCAAGGTGGCCTAAGATTATTTCTCCAACAAAATACAATAAACATTAGCTTTGAAAGACTAACGGGGCAAGTTCTAGATAACACAAGTATACAAGAGATGCATGTAAATAAATCTCCACACATGGCATACAAAATTTTCCAAAGGAGCTCAAATGTCCCTCCTGCTAGAGACAAATTTGGAGTATCTATTTCTATTCACAAGTCAAAATTTATGCAGCCACAAAAAGAGAAAAAGTTTTGTTACAACATTTCTCACGTCCATGCCCTTGATTTTTCAAAATTTCTAAATGGAGGGGGGTGTTCATTTTGCATTAGCCGCTCACACAATTTGCTAAACTATGGCTACAACTAAAGCCTGCCTCACATTTAGGCGCAAAACGACAAACTACCCATCTAGCTACTCAGACTTTGCCAATGGTATATAAAGTGACCCCAGTTTAATAAAATACAATGCCACAGGCACTCAGACTTCCCTTGCATTCTTGACATTTATGCTAAGTATCTCAAAATTCCACCCTCATCTCAAAGGCCAGAAGTGTCCCCACTGAAGTAAGTTTAAGAAAGAAAAGGGATGAGAAAGCCTTTCGGAGACAACAGGCAATGTAGGATTCTAAAGTCGCGATCACGTCAACCACGTCGCAATCGCGGTGAAGCGATCGCGGTCTGCTGACTGCGATCATGGTAACCAAGACTGAATTCCCCTATTTTTTCTCTATTTTTTATTTTTTACATAAATGCCAGTTTTCCAGCTCTATTTCCCCCATTTTCTGTGTACACTACTTATGTTAAAAGACCTAAAAAGTATCAAAACAAATGTAAGATGAGTTAAAAATGGGTTGCCTCCCATCAAACGCCTAATAAAAAGTCGTGGCACAACTCTCCTCTTTTATCACATAGTATCTTTGAAGTTGATACACTCCACCTTGGCCACCATGGGAATTCTCTCATTGTAATGCTTCAACCTTTGACCATTTACTATGAATTTTCTTTCTTCATTATCTTCTAATTCAATGGTATCACTTGGGTAGACATTAGAAATCACAAATGGTCCCGACTACTTTGAGCGGAGCTTTCCCGCGAAGTGTTTTAAATGGGAATTATAGAGGAGTACAATCTTCCCAATATGGAATTCTCATTGTAATATCTAAGAATCATGCCATTTCTTCATTTTCTCTTTATACAACGCCGAACTCTCATACCCCTTTAAGCGAAATTCCTTCATCTCATGGAGTTGCGTCACCCGTGCCTAGGATGCTTCTCCCTAATTCATATTTAACCTCTTCAAAGCCTACAAAGCCTTTTGCTCAAGCTCAATGGGTAAATGACATACTTTTCCAAACATAAATTGATAGGGAGACATTCCAATTGGGGTTTTATAGGTCGTTTTATAGGCCCAAAGCGCTTTATCAAGTTGCCTTAACCAATTCATGTGACCTATATTTACTGTCTTTTTGAGTTGGCATTAATTTCTCGATTTGAAACCTCCACTTGGTCGTTTATTTGAGGGTGGTATGGAGTGGAAACCTTATTTTTAAACCCATACTTATCAAGAAGAGCACCAAACACCTGATTGCAAAAATGTGAGCCGCCATCACTAATGATGGCCCAAGGAGTGCCGAACCTTATGAAAATATGCTTTTTTAAAAATGAGGTGACACATTTACTTTCATTAGTTAGGAGTGCGATGGATTACACCTATTTGGAGGCATAATTGGCCGCTACTAAAATGTATTTATTCCCAAATGAACTCACAAAAGGACCTATGAAATCAGTTTCCATACATCAAAGAGTTTCACCTCAAGATTAGGCTTGAGGGGCATCTCGTTCCTTCTTGAAATTCTCCCATGCATTTGACATTTGTGACAAGATTGAATCCATTCAATGGCATCCCTATGTATTGAAGGCCAATAAAATCCATATTGGAGAATCTTTATGGTGGTTCGAATTCCTCCATGGTGACCGCCATAAGGCGAAGAGTGACAAATATCAAAGATATAATTTATTTTAATATCCATGACACACCGCCTAATAACTCCATCAGCACATTCTAAAAAAAAATGACTTCTCCCAAAAATATCTCTTTGCGTCAAATAAAAATCGCTTCTTTTGATGGTAACTCAATCCTTTGGAAGTACTCCACTCACTACATAGTTGGCAAAGTAGGCATACTATGGTGTATTATTCCCCTTGATGTACATGATCAATTCTTCGTTGAAAGCATCATCACTTTCTACTTCCCTATGCTTTTCATTGTTGCCTTCAAGTGGAGAGTGATGATTGGCCACTTGATTTTCCCACCCTTTTTGGTCTTTCACCTCAAAGTTGAACTCTTATAATAGTAAAATCCATTTAATTAAATGTGTTTTTGCTCCTTTATTGGCCATGAGATACTTAAGGGAGGAGTGATCCGTGTGTACCAATACTCTCGTGCCTAACAAATAGGCCCAAAACTTTTCAAAGGCATATACTACCTCTAACAATTCTTGCTTGGTAACGGTGCAGTTACGTTGGGCACCATTCAAGGTTTTGCTTGTGTGGTAGATAGGATTAAATAGCTTGTCCTTGAATTACCCTAGCATCGCACCCAATGTAATACCGCTTGCGTCGTACATTATCTCAAATGGTAATGACCAATTTAGGGTTATAATAATAGGGGATGAAATGAGCAATTTTTTAAGATGTTCGAAAGCTTTCAAACATGCCTCATCAAAGTTGAATTTAGATTCTTTCTCAGGAAGTTTACACATGGGGTATGCTATCTTAGAAAAATCCTTGATGAAACATCGATAGAACCCGACATTGCCAAGGAAACTTTGAGCACCTTTTACTGAAATGGGAGGTGGGATTTTAGCAATTACCTCAACCTTGGCTTGATCGACTTAAATTCCCTTTTTGGATATCTTGTGGCCTAATACGATCCCTTCTTTGGCCATAAAGTGCCACTTCTCCCAAATCAAGACAAGGTTTATTTCCACACATCTTTTAAGAACTTTGTTCAAATGTTTGAGGCATGACTCAAAAGAGTTCCCTACTACCGAGAAGTCGTCCATAAACACTTCCATTGAGTCTTCAACTATATCAACAAATATTGACAACATACAGTACTGAAAGTTTGTCGGGGCATTACATAACCCAAAAGGCATTCACTTGAATGTAAATGTACCATACGAGAAAGTGAATGTTGTCTTTTCTTGGTTCTCCACCGAGATACAAATCTGATTGTACCCTGAGTACTTATCCAAGAAATAATACCATCCTATCCCAGTAAGCCTATGTAGTATCTGATCCATGAAAGGCATTGGAAAATGGTCCTTCTCAGTCCATGAATTTAGTTTTTGGTAATCCATGCACACACGCCATCCGGTGACCGATCGAATAGGGATGAGATCATTTTTTTCATTTTTGACTATTGTGATACCACCTTTTTTTGAAATATATCGCACCAGACTCACCTAGGTGCTACTGGATATAGGATATATCACTCCTGTATCGAGCCACTTTATAATTTTTTTTTTACTACCTCTTGTATGGGTTGGTTTAATCTTCTTCGGTGCTCCAGACTAGGTATTTGATCTTGCTTGAGTTTAATTTTGAGTGAGCAAATATTGGGGGCTATTCCGATGATGTCCGCTATCGTCCAACCAATGGACCGAATAGATTTCTTAATTGCCAACTTCAATGCTTCTACTTGAGAGGAGTTTAGGTCACTAGCAATAATGATTGGAAAGGTATCATTCTGCCCCAAGAACACGTATTTAAGATTGGGTGGCAAGGGCTTCAATTTGATTTTGTTATGTTCAAGGATAGATGGTTTTGTGGGTGGACTTTCTCAGTTTTTTAGATCAAGGTCTAATTTAATCGGTTCTTGGTATGAAACCCAAGCCCAGTTAAAGATGCCACCACCTCATCATATTCTCCACTTCATCTCTTTTATAATTCCATAGCACCCCAACTAACGGGTCATTCAACAAACCCACATCAATATGGTTTGACACTTCTCCATCAATAACATCGATCATCGAGATGACTTGTAGGTCCATTGGTTGTTTTATGTACTTGAATACACTGAAGGATAGCTCCTCATCATTCAATCTAAACTTTATTTCCCCAGACTCCAAATCTACCAAAGCCTTCCCAATAGCTAAAAATGGCCTCCTAAGAATAATACAAATTTCGACGTCCATTGCATAATCTAAAATAGTAAAGTCGTCTGGGTAGATGAACCAATCCACTTTTACTAGAACATCATGGAGGACTCCCATGGGCTATTTTCTAGATCGATTGGCCATGAAAAACTTCATTTTGGTGGGTCTTGGCTTACCCAACCCAAGTTTTGGAAATATAGCATAGGGCATGAGGTTCACACTTTCTTCAAGATCACATAATGCCTTAGCAAAAGTGAATGCGCCTATGGTACATGAGATTATAAAAGCACCAATGTCCTTCTTCTTTTCGACACATGTGCTTGTCATAATAGAACTACAATGGTGAGTTGCCTCTATGGTTTCATCCTCTAACAAATTTTTTTTAGACACCAAATCTTTCATAAATTTAACATGCCTCGGCATGTCTTTCAATGCCTCAATAAAAGGAATATTAATAGAAAAGTTACTAAATTTATCAAAAAACTTATTTAAATTGCCATGTTCTCCCTTTCTCATGAGAAAATTAGGGAAAAGAGGATGAATGAGAGTTGATGGCATAGAGACAATTTGACGATCTTTAACTATTGATGTTACTATCAATAGCTCACAAAGCTTTGGCTCTTCATCGTTGGATCTTTTTCTCTTCGCCTTTATTTACTCCCCACTTTGTATTTCTTCACATTGTTTTTCCATGAGATATCTTGATATTTGGCTTACTTTTGCCTCTACTTTTTGGATAGCAGTGGAGTGAGATGTAACCATTTGGTGGAGCATGGATAACTCACTTTGCATCTCATTCACTATTTCTCCGGTCCTCTCGATACTACTCAAAATCCATGCCAAAATATCTTTATTAATTTCCTTTTTCCTTCCATAATGTGCCAAGCTTAGATGTTTCCGGGGTTTCGACCTTGATTATTGTCTTGTCCTTGTGGGGAAAGATGGAAACCCTCCAAGCCTCTAGGCATCATACCTAATTTGTCACCAATCACCTCATCCTTCGCATCTTTACATTGTTCAACTTCTATTGCACTTATCACATTCACACTTTTTATTTGATCACCTAACATATGCTCAAATAGAAGTTCGAGGCATGACATCATTTTGTCCATCTTTGCATCAGTCTCTTCCTATTCATCTTTATTATCATGGTACACAAAGGACGAGGAGGGATCCCCCATGGCTACCTCAGCATCCTTTATGTCCTAACCCTTACACCAAATTGCCACTTGGTCCAAGACTTTTGAAACAATCCCATATGATGAGATTATGAATAATCCACCGGATGCATTGTCCACTATAGCCTTATTTTGGTGGTCCAATGCTCTATAGAATATTTGGAGAAGCATCTTCTCCGGCACCTCATGGATGGGGCATTTCAAAAGTGTTTTCTTGAACCTTCCCCAAGCATCATACCATGTTACTTCGTGATATTGGCAGAAATGACAATCTTATCCCTCAACTTTAACTTTCTAGATGGTGAAAAGTATTGACATAAGAAAGCCTCCATGAGACTTGTCTATGAAGTAATAGATCCGACAGGTAAAGATCTTATCCAAAGCATTGCCTTTCCCGTGAGAGACAATGAAAAGAGACATAACCGGATGGACTCTTGGAGATATATGCAACTTTGAATAGAGCACAGACCTCCAACAACCCCTTCAAGTGAGCATTCGGGTCTTGATGTGATTCTCCCCTAAAGAGTCCATTCATGTGAAGCAATTTCATCATTACACTTGTAACATAAAATACCCCTTGCTCCTTAGTAGGGGGCATACGAACAACACTTTTATGATCTCCATCCAGAAATAAACTGAGTCCTCATGACTTATGATGATTTGGGAATAATAATGTTAGCCTACTCAAAGATCAAAATCAACAAAGAAATTAAATGACATATACTACGAGTAAACCTAAGTAAAAATCACACCGCACAAGTGAAATCTATATTTCACTACCCAGCAACAGTGCCATTTTGATAACGCTCAACTCACTCCCATGATTAAGGGGTGAGGCAGACGTTTTCAAATAACCCCACTAAAATTGGGGTCGATAGCTCAAGGAGCGAATTATAAATTTTGAGTCCTATGGGTGTTCTAGTTACTAAAATGATACCCAGAATGCTAACAAATACAACATGTAAATTAAAATAAGGGATTTGAGTTAAAAAAGTTTGTAACAATTGTTGATTATTAATGCATGAATATGGCACTTTTTATTTAAAATTAAGGATAGAGAGGGTCATGGGATTATGTCTACCTAAGAGTAAAGCATATGGGTTAATGACTGTTTAACATGAAGATTAGTTGCTCACCAAAGGATAGGCTAGGTCGAAAGTCATTTTAGTTAATCTTTCAATAAAACTGCAACGATTTCACCCATTGGCTCTTTTGAGCACCTAAAAAGTGTACGATTTATAATCACCCAAAACCTCAATCAAGCATCTCTAGTTTTAGGATGAAGCTCTTAACACGATTTACATTCCAACTACACTTATTTCTAAGATTGAAACAAGTAGTAAATCATAGGTTCAATTTTCCATCATTGCCTTGTCCCCCTATAGCCCTTTTTTAAGGATGTTATGGGTTACCTTAAGTTCACCTTCATCCCTCCTTGAAGAATGATGAAGGGTTTTTATAGTTTAGGGTTTTCACCTATCAAACCTATTTGGAGATTTAGGGTTTTCACCCATCAATTTCCAACTACTAAGGTCAAGAAATGGTGGAATCCATACTCAACAACTAAACATCATGCAAACACAACAACACCCACATAGAATTACACTTTAGTTCAACATAATCACAAGACTAAAAAAGTTAGCTACTCATGAGATAGGAGAAAAATATTTACCAAGTATTTTATCCATGATTTTCATGATGATTGAGGATAAAAATAATCTTCAATTCCACACACCAATGTCAGTAATTTCCTCTTCAAATAATAATTACAATAACTATGAATAATCAATTTTCACTCCTAATTCTAGGGTTTTTTCTCTTTCTCCTTTTTCACACCCTTTAAAGTATTTTGAATCCTTAATAGAAGTCTTTGATTCAACTACCCGGATTGACTACAATGCCCTTTACTCATCTGTCCTGCTGTGCCACAGTCGCAAAGCTTTGACTGCAATCGTGCAACCGCGGCTGTAGCTATGACTGAGTGATCGCGGTATGTAGGCCATTTTGATAGATAATGATCACGTTCGTTTGATAGTGGTCGCGTTACCCGAGGATGAATATGCTCTCTACTTAACTGGCTGTGACTGTTATAACTAGACCACTTTTAGCTCTAGTCATTAATAGTATTTTCTTGATTCCTTTTATCATTTCAAGCTACAATCCCTATTTTTCCATCCCTTCAACTCTATGCCTGCAAAGAGTGGATATTAATGCATTTAATCATAATTATGTTTCATTTATTCATCCAAAACAAAGTAATTTTTACGAATATTGAGTGTGAATGAGTGGTAAAATCATAACTCATCAGTTGGTGCACATCAATAAAAAAAGTGAGATTGTCTTTTCCAAAACATACTCCTTAACTGCTCCCCCAGCCTGTACTAATGGAAGCCAAACATGCTCTCAACTAGACAATACCCAAAGAAATACTCCTAAGTCAACCAACTTCTCTACTGTCACTTCAACTTCTATTTCCCCCTTAAATTTCACTCTCAATAGCTTCCTCGAGTCAAAGAACCCTTCCACCTCTGGTCTATATCATCAAGCTGCTGGAACCAAACCATTTTCCAGCATCTTGGTTGGAGATATGCCTATCCCAATAGACCATTCCCTTAAAACTAAATGTGGAGGATAGAACCCTCATTTTCTTAATACAAGACCCTTACTACCTTGCTCAATTATTGAAAGAGGGATAAGCTAGGGACTTACCAACTATGGTCAAAATGTGTGGATGACCACGATGAGAAGTGTCTTCAGTTAGGGACTTACGACTGGCTGGTTAACACAGTTGATCTTATCGAAACTCTCTAACATGACTTAAAGCCTACCATTCTTCCCTTCCAAAATGCTGGAACAGCTGGCAGATGGCCCTCATTTTGTGAAAAACTCTGGGGACCCCCTCATACCCAGCCACAATCTTGACCACCATCATAAGTACCAACTTTATTAACCCTAGAGTTGATGAAATGGGAAAAAACCCTAAAAGCCTTAAGGGAAAACAATAGGGAAACGTAGAATATCCTAGCCTCCATGAAAGCTCCTTAGGCTGAAGTAATTACTCTAGAAAAACCTCTCTCCCACCTGTTCGAGGACCTTATCAGTGAACTCCTTCAAATTCTTCTTTCGTAGGAGCTCAACAGGTTCGATCTGGAACTAAATCTCCCAGGAATATGCATTTTCTATTCCACAAAATTAAATCCCCTTTTGAAGAAAAAAAAGAACCAATGTCTGCCATCCCACCCTTCCTGGATAGAGGCAAGGGATTGATGGAGAACCTCCAACAACCAGTTGTCAATCCTATAATGAACATCATAATATGGAATGTTAGAGGGGCTAACAATACTAAATTTAGGAGGCATTGCCAAGCCGTGATCAATATACACAAGCCCACTCTTTTCGCTTTACTTAAGACTCGTATGGACAATCATAAAGCTATCATTCAAGCCCTTGGTTTCAATAGCCAAATCCAATTACCGTCTACTGGTACCTCTAGTGGTATTGTCATCATATGGTATAGTACTTCCCTCTCTATTTAGGATATTACTATTTTTTCTCAAGGCATCCATGTCACTGTGAAGGTAAACAACCCTTCATCTAATTAGTTTTTAGCGCAATTTATGCTAGCACTGACTTCTCTATCGGACAGTCCCTTTGGGATAATCTTATTGATTTTCCCACTCTCTCAACACCTCTTACAAGATCCCTTGGCTTATAGTGGATGACTTTAATAAGGTCCTTAGGGCCTCTAAGAAGTTTGGGGGGAATAATATTAAAAGAAATAGAGTCAATGCCTTTTGTAACTGCATCAACCAATGTAATCTAACTAATCTTGGTTTCAAAGAAAGTAAGTTCACCAATACCAATAAAAGGTATAAGAATAGAAAGAATCTCATCTTAGAGAGATTGGATAGATATTTTTCTAATGAAGATTGACTCCAACTATTTCCTAATACTATTATCACCCACCTTCTAAGAACCCATTCTGACCATTACCCTCTCTTGGTCAATCTCCAGGAATAATCTCCCAAACTTGATATACCCTTTAGGGTAGAGTCTATGTGGTGCTCTCACCCTAGCTTCATTCAAATTTTCCAAAATTCTTTTAGAAGTGATGTCCCCCTCATTGAAGCTACCTTCCTTTTCCAGGACCAAGTCAAGACTTGAAAAATCTAACCTTCCGAAACATCATCAAAAAAAAGAGAGAGATCCTAGAAAGACTCTTTGGTATTCAGAAGTCCTCCAACTACCCAACAAACTCCTTCCTCCATAATCTGAAGAGAAATCTTATTAAAGATTTTAGTCTTATTCTTAGGCAGGAGCAAGAATTTTGGAGACTTAAATTCAGAATCTCTTAGTTGGCTGAGGAAGATTGAAACACCAAATTCTTCCACACTTTCACCCTCAATAGAAGGAGAACTAATAAGAACGCTTGGCTTGAGAAATTCGTTCTACCGCCATTAATACTCAATTTGGGTTTACTCCTTCTCATGCCCTCTTAAATAAAAATTAAGCTTATCCTCATCCCTATCCACCCATTCATAATACCAACTAGTAATTTATTCTTGGAATATCTCCACTCTCTAATCTTATTGCCCATAATTTTTATAATCATGCTCAATCAATGGTACCTCAACAATATTCCCCATTCCACATTCTCTCGGTCTAATAATCATCAGTCCAAGCGTCGTGTTCCATGTTAAATATATGGTAAAACTAATCATGAAGCTTGCAATTACTACCATTGATCCAATGAAAAAGATTATCCACCAATAAGTCCATCACCATCATGGTCAACTCCTAAACAAGCACATTTTGCTTCTCCTTCGGCTATTGTTGATCCTGCTTGGTATTTTGATTCAGGTACTACACATCATGTGACTTCAGACATGTCTAACCTCTCGTTATAGCCTTACACCAGCAATGATGGTTTAGCAGTTGGTAATGGTATGAAACTTTCTATTTCGCACATTGGCTCATCAATTTTGTCTACACGCACACAACCCATTCATTTTAAAAATATTCTCCATGTCCCTAAAATTTCCAAGAATTTACTTAGTATTCCTAAACTAACTCGTGATAATAATGTCTATATGGAATTTCATCCTTATGATTGCTATGTGAAGGATTTGCTGGGCAGGAAACTACTTCAAGGAATACTTGATGATGACCTGTACCGTCTTCAACTATCACCGCCTCATTCTCAGTCTTCCTCACCTTTCATAGTTCTTGGTAAAAACACATCTCTTGTTGGTTGGTATCGTCGACTGGCTCATCCAAATAAAGCTCTTCTTCGGCGTTTTATGTCTAATTTTAGTCTACCTATTTCTAGCTTTGATTTTCCTAATGTTTGCGAACCTTGTCAACTAGGCAAGAGTCGACGCCTACTCTTTTCCCATTCCCATGTTTCTAGCAGTAGTCCTTTTCAATTAGTTTATTCTATTGTTTGGGGACCTTCTCCCATTAATTCTATTAATGGATCCTCCTACCTTGTTTTATTCATTGATGATTGCATTAAATTTATTTGGATATATTTCATGTCACATAAATTGCAAGTTTTTCAATTTTTCACTCAATTTAAGTTTGCCGTTGAAACTCAATTTGGGACAAAAATAAAATCAGTTCAAACTAACTGGGGAGGTGAGTACCAAAGTATATCATCGTTTTTACAAAATCAAGGTATTCATCGTCGTATTTATTGTCCTTATACACCTCAACAAAATGGTGCATCAGAACACCAAAATCATATTATAATTGAAAAAGGACTCTTTCTTCTTTCCCATGCTTCTCTTCCATTTCAATTTTGGGAGCATGCATTTCTCACGGCTACGTACTTATCTAATATTACAATATCCTCGTCCTTGTCCTTTAAATCACCATATCAATTACTGTACAATAATTCTTTCGGTTATGGTTTTCTCAAAACTTTTGGTTGCCTTTGTTATCCTTTTCTTCGATTTTACAACCATCATAAAGTTGATTTTCGGTGTTTTCCTTGTGTCTTTATTGGGTATAGTTCTCATCACAAAGGTTACCTTTGTTACCGTGTCGTATCTTCTTGAATTTAAATACTTGTCATTTTGTGTTTGATAAAAATAATTTCTCGTATTCCTCCATGCCACCGATTACAACATCATACTCATCCTCATCCTATTTTAGCAACTCTTCTTTCTCTTTACTCAATCAAGCTTCTTGATGTCTAGTGCGTTCACATTCTCTCACATCAAGGTCATCATCAAGTCCTCCAGTTGCATCACCTAGCCCCTTATATGAGCACACTAATCATACACATATACCCTCTATTGTATCTCCTCAAGAATATCCACAAATAAAGCATACACCAATAATTAACCCACTTGAACACCTGTCACCATCTGGTTCCTCTTACCCGATATCAACCTCTTCCTATTTTTGCCCCCTCGACACCTCTCGTCATCTCATAGTTATTCAAAGTAAAACTAATTCCTTAAAACCAAAACCTCTCGTCATCTCATAGTTATGCAAAGCCTATCTCTAGTCCGGCTAAACCTGGATCAAGACTTACTCTTTCTGGTGATCCTCTACCTGATGCTTGTTTATACTGTAGTGTTGTTGGTGCAATTAAATATGTTACTATCACTAGGCCAAAAATATCCTATGCAGTCAATTGAGTGTAACAATTTATGCAAGCACCCACCATTGCTGATTGGTCACCTGTCAAACGCATACTTCGATATCTAAAAGAATCTATCCATGATGGCCTCTTACTACGACCTATGTCTGATTCTAGCCTAGTGTCCTTTTCAGATGCTGGTTGGATCTCTGACCTTGATGATAGTCGCTCCCAACATGGTTTTGCACTATTTAATGGAGGTAACCCAATCATTTGGTCTTCTCACAAATAAAAGGCTATAGCCTACTCAAGCACTGAAGCTGAGTATCGTGGTTTAGATTTTGCAACTACTGAATTAATTTGGGTTCAATAACTGCTCAGTGAGCTATATACTCCTCTTACTGTATCTCCTATTATCCTTTGTGATAATCTGAGTGCATAATTTTTATCTCAAAATCCTGTCATCCATCAATGGTTAAAACATATTCGTCTTGATTATTATTTTGTACGAGAGATGGTTGAAGATCAATCGTTAGTGGTTCGCTATGTTTCATCTCAAAATCAACTTGCAGATATATTTAGTAAAGCAATTGGCATGAATTGGTTCCTCAATATTCGATCCAAGCTCATGGTTCGATCTCGAACATGATCTTGCAGGGGGTTATTAGAGTTTATTTTGAATTTGAATTATTGTAGCTTTTTCTGTAACAAAATATTACCTTTCCTATAGAATAGGCATTAGATAAAGACTCTTATATTTATCCTCAACATGTACAAATTTATATAAAAAAGAGATGCAATTAGTAGAATAAAAAAATATCAGCACTTACTTTCTCAAACCTTCCTTGTGCTTAACCTTTCTCGTTCTTTATATGATATAATGATATCAAAATAATTCATATTGAAATAAAGTAATTTAAATGATAAAAAGAATCCATAACCCCTTTTAATAATGCAATCAATATGTCAATTAATTACGTCCTCAATGAATCCATATGCAGACGAACAACATAATATCCTCCATGGCTGATGTGTGTGGCTACTTGGATATCATTCCAAAGTTGGGCAATAAACTTGAGTCGAACTCTCATATGTGATCAACGTAGTCACGTAAGTTTATTTGATTCTCAACATGGTCAGTTGCTCATGTTGATAATAGAAAATAAAAATTACAAATAAGCTGCTGCATTGACCTATAAAATTGCACACAGTTGAACGTACAAAAAATCATATGAATGTGCACATTAAAATACCTAAGCTAGTAGACGTTTGACCATGAAAATTATTATTTTTTTTTTAAAATTATTTCACTTTAGTGAAAAAGCTGAAAACAAGATGTGTTTGGCTAGGAAAATTTCAAATACAATTCCAGAATTGTATCTGGAAAAGTGAAAATAAATTTATATTCATGGCCAAACACAACTCCAACTCCAACTCTGAAAAATTATAATTTTCATGTCCAAATGGGGCCCTCGGTAGATATTTTAATTTTAAGAATGAATAACTAAAGCTCGGCAAAAAATACATATAACTAAAGCTAAAGAAGGTGTAGTATAATTTTGTAGACAAACAATTAATCTTGGGAAGTATGCAATGCATATAATTTTTAGTACAACAATCAAACAGTCAATAAGAAATACTAACAGAATAAATCAACATAAATTATTTTATAACCAATCGCCCCCTTAGAGTTTTAACATAACTTTATGAGAAAGAGAGACAGAGAGACTGAAAGAGTATATGAAGAAGCAAGCTGGTTTTAAAAACGAGTGTATGAGGCAAATCATTTTACTTAGCATGAGACAAAGTGTAAGCTCCAAGGCATGGGCATAATCCAGATGAATCTGTATTTTTAATTTATTATGTAGTAAAATAGTATAATAAAGCAAAAATAGCAAAAAAGGAAATTTAAAGCATCATAAAGGAACTTATCGAAAATAAAACTTCTAACGTTATTTTACAAGTGAAAAAATGCAATGATATTAAAGTTATTGCGAGATGCAATGAACTCTAACATCTTAATTTTCAAATAATACAAGAATCACAATTTCTTAAAATATAATTCTATCATACTATGCTATTTGCCTACCTAAAAAAATAATCATTAAATAATTAGTTTTATAATTAAAAAACAGTTCTTCATGAATAAAAACTAAAATACATTCAAATAACGACTAATAAAATATGATAATTTTGAGACCTGAGACAAAAACAAGAAAGAAGTGAAGATGTAAAATTCGGCTCTTTATGTTATAAAAAGAAATGTTTAGTGATATTCACCCTCACGTTATTATCAAATAGTAAATAAGCAATAGTACAACTTATATTTGAGTTACTCTATTTTTCTTATTTCTGTAGGTGAAAAAAGTACTCAGCATCATTCATTTATGTAGAACTAGCTAACAAAACCGCACTTCGTACGGCCATAAATTCTTTTCTTTATTTTATTGATATAAAATAAATAAAAGAATTACAACACCAAAAATGAAAAATATGTACATTTAATATAAGAAGCTCATATGAAAATATACTCTACAATGAAAAACTCAAATATAATTGCAAAATTAATATATAAATCATTGACTATTATCTTACAGTTTCATAACTACAAAGGTCTCGCATAATACTTTTCTTAATTTTAATGAATTAAAAGATCATTTATTATAAAGAAAACATCCTTATTTAATGCAATATACTAGACAACCAATGATTCATCACCATCAAAGTTTCATAAATTTATCTGAATTGAACTTGTCGATAAAATATCTCATTTTTACCTTTAGACAACATATATAATAGACAACAACAACAACAACAACAACAACAACAAACCCAATGTATTCCCACAACGTGGGGTCTGGGGAAGGTAAGATGTACGCAGTCTATACCACTACCTCCGAAGAAGTAGAGAGGCTATTTTCGATGATGAATTAATTCTAACAAATAAGAGTTTCTAATAATTGTAATCATAATCAGCTTAATTCTAAAGAAACAAATGGTTAAAAATAATTATGGAAAAATTGTTATGGGCATTTTCTCAGACAACAAATAAATTTTCTCCCACTATTAGATTAAGAGCTGAGAGATGATCAATGGTTTGGAAATTGATCTCATCGCCTATAAGAAGTGATGCCCTTCCCCTCTCATTCCTCGCTCAATACCTTTAAACCCTTGCCTTCATTGGGTTCAATTATAATTTTTTTCTCTCTTTTTGTTAATAAACAAAGCCAAAAGGCGATGGCCAGAGAAATTTTGTTGGATTTCGAAAGGTGAGTGGACATCATGTCCCTTTTAGTTTCACGATTTTAACACCAACACCACCTGGTAACGATCAATTCCACTAGAAAAATACTGCAGCTAAGCATCCCCAGTGTAGTTTATGTCATTCGTCATCTTAGCTAACTGAAATAAATCTAGCTGGGCTTATTCTAGTGGAGCCAGTGATGGTGGATTCATGGGGAGAACCTCTTTTTTCTAATACATAAATGATCCCTAATCATTACCCTAACCCCAAGAAATAGCATAAACAATTCCATCACACATCTAATCGTCATCACATGGATGATTTATCGGCCGTGACACAAATGGCTTTTGAGGATGCCTATTCCTTCAATCAGCAATTGATTGAATTGACAGCCGATGTTAATGGCCTCAATCTCGGAGGATATATGACTTACAATATTGTATCTTACTATAAAATTGAGAATCGTGAGCTACGGAGTCGGCCGGTGGTAGAGAAGTTGGATGTAACATTAAGCTAGACTCTGTAAATAATAAAGAAACAAATTTGAGAAGTTAATTGGTACTCTACGTGGGTAGAGAAAGAATAAAAGGTTTATTTAGGAGTTAATGTATCAGTGTATGTAGGTGACGTGGAAAGGTTCATTTGCCATTATTAACAAAATTAATACAAATTAATGACACTAATTATAGATAAATAATAAGGATTTAATCAAAATATTTTGATATTAAAATTCCAAAAAATAAGAATGAAGATCATTAAAGGTGCCACATCAGCATCCTAAAATGTCTTCTTTATTATTATATTTAGATCTATGAGGATCAGTAGTGCTAACTAAAGAATTTTGACACATACTTTATGTAAGTACTTCTCGATGAGTCCCGAACGTTGAGCATTAGGTGTGTTTAGGATGTACAACCGGCACTTAGGGCGTAAGCCTCACAGAACTAAGCCTCACACGTTATCCTCAAGATGTTCTGTCAATTCCTGCCTTGAGAAGAGTCCCAAAAATACTTTTTAAGACACCGCAGATAAGCACCCTATACCTTCAATATTGAGGTTGTCAGTTTAATTTTCTAAAGGAGTGAAGTGTGTAAACTCCTTAGTAGGAAAAAACTTATTTCTAGTAAGTAAGGAAGTGAATTTATAATTCTCTAAGCTTAAAATATTCTAAAAAGATTGGAAGTTGATATAAAAAAATTGAATCTTTCAGACACAAGAATGCAAATAAATTCGTCAAAAATAAAAATAAAAAAGAGAAAATCAAAAGAGAAGATGAAATGTTAAATCTGAAAGCTTTTAACTTTATCTTTTAAAGCCATGACACAAATTTTCATCGTCAATAAAAACAAAGCCAAGTTACATTTGTCAAGCTTCAACTTCTTGAGGAGCAATTGGTTTTAGTTGAAGGTCTATTTAGTAAAAAGGAAAAAAGGAAATATTTTTGATAATTTATTTTTAATATTCTTATATTTGATTAGGTTAAATAATTTGAATTTTTTGAAATAGACTTATTTTTTTTTCAAATTTAAGAAAAATGATTCTCCTTTATAAAGTAAGAAATTCAGTTTTCAAAACTGACTTTCAACTTCAGCGGACCTGACCCAACTCCAATCCCAACCATAAAACCTAACCCTGACCCAGGCCTTGACTTACAAAATTGATTTTGATTTGACTCACAACTCCCGGTCTATACTTGGGTCAGGTTTGAGTCCCTAATTATTGTCAAGGTCCAATCGGGTCTTGAATAAGTATTGGGGGTCAATGGGAGTCAGATCCTTAGCTAGGATCAAGATTTGGATCTTGACTCTATGTTAGATTAGGAGTCCTAGGTCCTAGGAATCAGTTAGGGGTCAAAAGTTATAGTCAGGGTCAGGTTGAGTATCGGGAGTAGGGGTCTTGGTCGAAGTTAGGAGTTAAGCTTGGATCTTGGTTTAGGGTGTGTCAAGATTCTAATTGGGGTTAGGATTGGTAGTCAGGGCCTAGGTTGAGGACAGATCCTCAATTCCTAGTATTAGTTGGGATTAAGAGTTGGGAGTCGGGTTGAGGTTAGTTATTGAGTCTTTGATCGGGGGCATGAGTCCAGTGATGGGTCCCTAATTATGTTTGAGAGTCAAGACCCGACTGAGGTTGGATCCCATGTTATGATTTGATGTTGTTACATCCTTAGCTTGATGGTTTGGGTAGCTAAGTCATGGATAGAGATTTACATGATAAACTTAGTTATGGTCCAATGACTTTAGTAAAGATCAAGTTTACTTCAAGCACGTTTGCCGGTATAGACATGTCATCAAGGCATAGCAATACCTTGGAAGTGGCATGGCTAAGGTATGACTAATACATGACAAAGGCTAGGAAGGCAAAGGAAGATCAAGTCTAGGGAAACTCATATTGTGGTGATGTGGCTAAGGCAATCAGAGTTGGCATGACAAAAAATATAGCTAGGGTGCTAACAATGTAGTGGCATGGGTATGTGCACAAACGCCCAGGTCCGTAGTGCAAAATTTACACAAATACTGCCAAGAGTGTGTTGACGCTAGGGTTGTGCCTTGCATATGCCAACAGTTTAGGCAATTACAATTGACTTGGACATATGGTAGACTTGGTGGTTGTTATAATTTAAATTTTATATTTGAATTTAAATTGGCCTATTAGTTGTGGATGTCAACTTATTTAAGATAGAGGCATGTATGGGACATGTTCCTGGCATCTGACTGGGCTATAGTAAATTTTGTAAAGGTTGATTTCATATGCTTCTTTGTGGTGATTTTAATATAAAGTTGGAAAGTGATTCATTTTATATTCTTGTGTTTTTTAATTAGTAAGACTAGTTAAACTAAGTTGAGGGAAAATGAGAAAGTCTGAAGCAAAAGTTCAGTGGTTGCCTCATACGAGTGCAATTTGCTTGGATCATATTAGAAGGGCTTCAATATATGGATTGTAGCTTGGACTCAGAGGAAGGCATGAAAAAATAAATACACAAGGTCATGGTCAATCAAGATTCCATTTGGGAAGTCAAAAAAGTCCCTTGTGGGTTATTTATAAAATAGTCACTTTTGGGATATTTTTGGAATAAGTTATAAAATAGTCAAAAAAGTCCCTTGTTGTATCCATTTTCATTACTTAGATTTTGGATGATTGAATTGCCTTAAATATACTTGATATTTAGTTACTGTAGGTTAGGATAGTGATTGGATTCAATTCCTATCATTAGCTTAGATCGAGTGATTAGGGTGGATTGCTGAATTGTTTATGTTATCTACTTTGCTTGATAAATCATCAAGTTATCATATTATGGATCCAATTTGGTTTCTCGTGTAGTTTCTTGAGTTCTCCTTCTCTCTTGGTTTAATTTTTATTTAATTCAGCCTTTCTTTCTTAATTCTCATCGCTATTATCAACTATTATTTAATTTTGTAGTTTAATTCCCCGTTCCAATATCAATTTTTTGTACCGGCAAAGACTAATAAAGTGTTGCCATAGCCATTTTCATTACTTAGATTTTGGATGTTCGAATTGTCTTGAATAGACTTGATAATTAGTTACTCTAGGTTAGGATAATAATTAGATTCAATTCTAATTGCTATCTTTGTAATAACCTTTTAGTTTTTTTTTTATATTTTTATATATTTCTGCTATTAGAGCTTTCTTGTAGATACCCTAGGTAATTTATGACTTGTTGGGACTGCCAGTTTGGTTATTGGGTGGTTTTGTTTGATTTTTAGAGTTAATTCCCTATTTTGAAGTCTTCGTTGGTTCAAATTACATACCAGATAAAAAAATTAGTCAAATGCTCTCGTATGATAAATCTGACTTCTCTAGCATATTTAGAATGTCGATTTAAAGCTAAGTGGACCTTTGGTCTGGGTATCGAGGAACTCAGGCTCATTTTGAGCTATTGGTTTGAAGTTTAAAAAATGGAAAGTTGGGTGTGGGACCCACTTTTTATTAAAATAACCTCGAATGAAAATTTTTACTGCACCATTGAATTTAATAGGGTAGCATAATTTGTTTGTGCATACAGGGTTTTAGATAAATCCCAAAGGGTTGGCAGAGACTTGGAAATCTCCAAGTCCCAGTTGGTGTTGATGCACCTGAGATTGCCAACAACAAACCACGATCGCGATCTGGTAGCCACCCCATGAGTACCTAGATTACGACACTCATGTTGCATATGCGACAACTTTGGTAGGCGACAAATGCCATTATCGCGAAGGTTAGGTCGCGATAGTAAATCTCGAGCACCTGAGAAGGATATAAATATCCCTTTTTGCCCATTTTCACCCTTCTTCACCTATTTCCAAGAGAGTTAAACCCTAAATATTGAGAAATCTTAGGATTAAAGACCGTGGGTGATTTACGCAGCTTGGATAATGATTATTACACAATTTTTCTTCAAAATTGAGGTAATATTTCTTCATGTTCATGGTTGATTTCCCTTTTTCTTCTATAAAATCTCAAAAACTTAGTGACTTAATTTTAGCATCAATATAGCTTGAAATTCACCCATTTTTAGGGTAAATATTCCTCGAGCATATAAAGATGTTGAGTTAGTTTTGGAAATGCAATTTCCGTAAATGGGCCCTATATAAGATTTTTATATGATTTTGGACTCGAAGAAAAATAGTGCAATATGGGTATCATTGCTCGTTTTGATGAGTAGATTTTGATTTTGATAGTGTGAAACCTTTCGGAAGCTTCTCGAAAGGGAAAATTAGTGATTTAGTGGATTTTTTTAGTTTCTTTGGTATCCAGGTAGGCTAGGTTTTCCTTCCTCGTAGATTGAGCTAATTCATAGTATGTTTATAATATTGTGTTAGATTTGGGATATGTTATATGTGTTGGTGATGTGATGAAAATGTTTGGGTTAGTTGGACTATTTAGTCTATTCAAAAATCATAATTTAGACATAAATGACTTAGTTGCTCATGCTATAAGTAAAATCTCAATCTTAGGGTTTATTGTGGCTTAGTTAAAATCTAGAAGTAGATTATTATACCTTATCCTATTACGGGGTAGAACTTGCCTTGTAATGGAATTTGGGGATTTAGAAGTAGGCTCTTCGACCCACCTTAGGGCAAGATTTGTGTTGTTCCTTATAACCCCTTTTACGCTTGTTCTATACTTAGAAAATGCTTACCAAGGTAATATTAAAGATATTTGGTACTTGATGTTTATGGTGGGTTGGTATTGGGAGTAGATGCTTATTTGTTTTATGATATGTGTACCGGTTTGAGTCCAACTATTGATTATAATATTGATGATATAATTATCGGTTTGAGTTTGGATATTGCCTATGATAATGATATATGATTACCAATACGAGTCCAACTATTGATTATAATATTAATGATATATTTAACAATTTAAGTTCGGCTATTATTTATGATATTATTATATATATGCCGATTTGAGTCCTAATATTGGCCATGATAATGATATATGATTATCAGTTTAAGTCTGGCTATTGATTATAATATTAATGATATATTTAATGGTTTGAGTCTGTATTATGACCTTGATGATAGATGTACTAGTTCGAGCACGGTAAGGGAATATGATATTGATAATAGGGATATCGATTAAAGTTATAAAATAAGAAATTATTGTAGTGTGTCATGATATGGATGGATTCTAGTAGTATCATAGAAGTTGGTAAATGATAGTGGTTCCATTGTGCTTTACTTGATTGTACCCTTCATGTTTATGGGAGCCCGCTTTGGGTTATTTATTTTTTTGTACTTAGTGGCCTATGGGGGCTAATTTGTAGTTATAATTGCTTGTTCTTTACAATATTATTCTAGCCTATTTATTTAATTATGTACAACAATGTTGAAGTTACTTTTAGGTTTGCCCCTTTACCTTGACTTGCTTATGTTATCTTGTATTTTATTGTACTTATATGTTTTAGCTTAGTTGGTTGATGATGCCTATTGAGTACCCATGGTTTTGGTACTCATACTAGACTTCTATACCTCTTTGGCATAGATCTGAATACTAGTTGCCATCGTTGACTCGAGGATTATGCTATGGTAGATTTTAGAGATAAGGTAAGCCCTTAGAGTAAGATCTGACCTATTTCCTTCTATTTAGCTATGTCTAGTCTTTTATTTTGAGACAAATTGTATTGACTATTCTCGAGATTATGGTGTGTTGTAGTAGCTTTTATACTGACGCTACTAGGTCATGGGATTGTTTTTGATGTTATGGCTACCTTTTCAACTATTTCTACTGCCTTGCCTATTTATGAATTATATTGTCTAGTTCGCCCTTTAGGGGCATTTCCACCGAGTTAGCCCATTGCAAATAGCTCTGGGCTATGGTTTGGCTTACCTACTAGTAGGGTTTAGTAAGTGCCATCATGACTTGAAAATCAGGTCATGACAAATTAGTATCAAAACCTAGGCTTTGATATTGTTGGTACAAGAGCAAGTGTCTAGTAGAGTCCTGCGAATAGGAATGATAACGTTTGTTTTTTATCTTTAGGAGGCTGTAGGACATTCTTAGAATTTCTTACTCATTTTTTGCTATGTGTTTGAGTTAGTTTCTAAGATATTCCCTTAGTTTTACTCTTTCACAGATGGCTAGGACACGTGATATCATTACAGGAGATAACGGTTGTGAGACCAAGCCTAGGGATCCTATCACTATTTATGGATGACCAAAGGTCGTGGATAGCCTCTAGATGTGTCCCCAACTAGTGGTTAGGATAAAGGGCCTTTAATAGATCCTATTCTTACTCCGAAGACAAAGGTTCTTCCACGCTAGCCGATGGTGGTCCTGGAACCGACCTTGGCTCCACCAGGGTTTATTTCTTCTTTAGTACCTAGGGATGCTTTGGCTAAGATTATAGGGTTGGTTGGTGGTATACTATCAAATGATGTATACTCTACAGATCAGAGTGGTACTAAGGCGGGGGGTAGCCTGTAGCTGTGGATCCTAGAGTTGAGGTCCCTTCTATTCCAGTAATTGCTCAGTCGATAGTTGCAAAACTAGTGGTTGCCCGGCCTACTATGTCTACCTAGGTTTTTTGGTTTATTGAGTGAGGATGCATATGAGTATTTTATTACATGTAAGGATAAGCTCTATAATTTTGGCCTAGGTCAGACTTGTGGTGTGGACTACATTACCTTTCAGTTGGACTTGGCAACTCAAAATTGATAGAGAGGTTATCTTGATTCTAGTCCAGCTGGATCCCCTCATTTGACATGGGCTCAGTTCTTTGGGACCTTCTTAGAGAAGTACATGCCTCACAGCCTTAGGGATCATTTTAGAGATTAGTTCCCGAGTTTGGAGTAGGGCTCCATGACTATTGTAGAGTATGAGGCTCATTTTTATGAGTTTGTAGGCATACTGCTTCTATTTTATTGACTGAGTATGAGAGGGTTTGATGCCTTATTTGAGGATTGATACTTCCCCTTTACATGTCTACTCAGTGTTTCATTACTGCAGGTAGGTCTTTTATTGACGTTTTTAATCACACTGAAGTGATGGAGGATATATATTGTGAGGCCCAAGATGTAGCGATAAGAGGCCTCAATATAAGGGTAGTTTTAGTGGGAGTCGTTATAGCTCTTAATTCAGAGGTAGTGGTTCACAGGGTAGGTACCCTCCGCGTTAGTCGTACCAGCCTAAGAGTCATCTTAGTAAACCAATTCAGGAAGCACTCCAGATTACTGATGGAGGTCCATCTTCTGTTAATGATCGAGCTAGTCAGGTGGTGGCCATTCTTTGAGGGGTTCGTCTTTTGGTTATTCTAGTCATGGTGGTTATTCTGGGCCTGCCAAATCTTCTGGTTCTAGTTCAACTCATGTGACATACTATGATAGTGAAGCTTTTTGACATTACTCGCATGATTGCCCTATTTGTGGGGTGATTATTATCGTAACTCAGAGTGTTTCCCCTATTAGAGTAGTTCATTCGTCAACTAGAGGTGGTTCACATGGTCGTAGGGGTGGTCCCTATGGTGTTTGTAGAGTTTCTAAGGTTGGTAGGGAAGGTGATCGGTCAAGATCCCAACTAGTTGGTGAGCGAGCGCAGTTGTATATAGTACCTGCTAAACTCGAGGCTGAGTCTTTGGATGATGTTATCACAGGTATAATTTTGGTATGCCATCAATCAGACTTTATTTGATTCGGGATCTTCTTACTTTTTATATGGTTGCTTATTTTGCCTTGCGATTAGAGTTATCTTGGGATTCGTTATCTGTGCCTTTATGTGTATCTATTCCCTTGGGCAATTCTTTAGTAGGGGATCAGGTGTTCAGATCATGTGTTTTGTCTGCTAGAGATATTGATACTCATGCTTATCTCAGTATATTGGACGTGGTAGATTTTGATGTGATTTTGGACCTGGATGGGTTATCCCACTATCATGTAGTCATGGATTGTTTTTCCAAGATCATTACCCTAGCCATGCTTGACATACCCTCGATCTTGTGGCAATGAGCTATTAGTCGCAAGCCGATGGGGTTTATTCCTTATATGTGTGTTGGGAGAATTATCTCAAGGGGTTGTGAGTCTTATATCACCTATATTCATGATTTTATCATAGAGAGTTTGTCGCTTGACTTTGTTTTTATAGTCTGTGAGTTTCCTGATGTTTTCCTTACTGATCTGCCTGGCATATCTCATTCCTATGAGATTAAGTTTGTTATTGATCTTGAGCCCGACACCCAAACTATTTATATGGCACCTTACCATATGGCTCCTGCTATGCTTAAAGAGCTGAATTCTCAGTTTTAGGATCTTCTTGGTAAGGGTTTCATTAGACCGAGTGTGTCTTCTTAGGGAAGCCCCTATGTTGTTTATAAAGAATAACGATGGATCCATATATATGTGTATTGATTATAGGAAGCTTAATAAGGTGATCGTAAAGAACCGTTATCCTATGCCTCATATTGATGATTTGCTTGACTAGTTTTAAGGTACAACAATGTTTTCTAAAATTAATTTGAGGTATGGCTACCATCAGTTGATAATTTAGGCTGAGGATATCTCAAAGACAGCTTTCAAGACCTGTTATGGTCATTATGAGTTCCTAGTGACGTCCTTTAGATTAACTAATGCCCTAGCCATGTTCATGGATTTGATAAATTGAGTGTTCATACCTTATTTGGATTCCTTCATAATTGTGTTTATCATTGACATCTTTGTATATTCGAGGAGTAGAGAGGAGCATGCACAATATTTGAGGATTGTGCTCCAAACTTTGAGAGATCATGTGCTTTTTTTTAAGTTCTTTAAGTGTGAGTTTTGGCATGAGTTGGTAACCTTCCTTGGGCATATAGGGTCTAGGGATGGGATTATAGTAGACCTATAAAAAATTAAGGCTATTCGTGATAGGGCTAGGCCTATATCTCCTATTGCTGTTCGTAGATTTATTGGCTTGGCTAGTTATTAAAGACAATTCGGTAAGGATTTTGCTACTATTTTAGCACCGATGACCAGATTAACTCAGAAGAAGGTTCCTTTCTGATAGTTCAAGGAGTGTGAGTTGAGCTTTGGTAAGCTCAAAGAGTTTCTTATATCGGCTCCTATTTTGGCCTTTTTTTGTTGAGGGTGAGGGATTCACCATGTATTATCATGCATTTGGTGTTGGTTTGGGTTGTATATTGATGCAACAGGATTGTGTTATTAACTATACTTCAGGTCAGCTTAAGATGTATGAGCGCAACTACCCCACTCATGAATTGGAGTTGGCGACATTAATTTTTGCGCTTAAGATTTGGAGGCATTATCTTTATAATGTCTGCTGTAAGATTTTCACCGATCATTGTAGTCTTCAATATCTTATAACCTAGAGGGAGCTTCTAGGCAACGTTGACTGATGGAGCTACTTAAGGTCTATAATATCTCTATCTCGTATCATCCAGACAATGATAATGTGGTAGCAGATACCTTGAGTCAAAAGGCAGTGAGTATAGGTATCTTATCTTGTATTTTAGTTTCTCAGAGGCCGTTGGGTAGCTTGACTTGTATTTTAATTTCTTAGAGGATGTTGGCATGAGAAGTTCAATCCTTAACCGGCTTGATGGTGCGATTTAACATTTCATACCTTAGGAGGATTTTTGCTAGTGTTGAGTCTATGTCCTCACCAGTTAAGCAGATTTGAGATTGTCAGTTTGAGGATAATAGACTATTCATCCTCTGTGATCAGGTGTTAAGTAGTGAGTCCAAGAAGGCTACCATATATTTTAAGGGTGGCTTGAGATTTGATAGCCACATTTGTGTTTTGATCTAGGTTTCATGTTCACTTCTAACTTTTTGAGAGCTTTCCAGGAAGAGTTGGGTACTCAAGCAAATCTTCTTAGTACAACCTTCCATTCGCAGACTGATAGTCTATTGGAGTGGACTATCCAAGTTCTCGAGGATATGCTCTAAACCTGCATTATGGATTTTGGAGGTTAGTGGGAGCAATACTTAACCATGGTAGAGATTGCTTTTAATAACAGTTATCATTCGAGTATTAAGATGGCACATTTTAAGGCTTTTTATTATAGTGATATCGTTCCCTAATTGTATGGTTTGAGACTTTCAAGGTTAGACCCTGTGGTTCTGACTTACTTCAGGAGTTGTTAGATAGAGTCAGGGTGATTCAGGATAGGTTGAGATCAGCTCAGAGTAGGCAGAAGGCTTATGCAGATCATAGGTTGTATACCTTGAAGTTTGGTGTTGGTTAATGGGTATTCTTCCATGTGTCACACATGAAAGGTATAATGAGGTTTGGGAGGAAGGGTAAGCTCAACCCCAAATATATTGGACCATTCGAGATTCTTCATATAGTGGGTGAGGTGGCTTATGAGTTAACCTTATTCCCAAATTTTGTTTTTGTCTATTTGATTTTCCATATTTCTATGTTGCAGCGGTACATTCTTGATCTATATAATGTGCTTCGATGGGATTTAGTTAAGTTAGAGGAGCGATTAACCTTCGTGGAGGAGCCTATACTCATTTTGGCGAGTGATGTCAGGCTATTGTGCTTGTAACGCCCCAAACTTGGTGCCCAAAGTGCTACACGGTGCTCATGACCTCGAAGGACCACAAGCTAACCCATGGCTGATATCTGTACCTGCACACTGCATAATATAACATAATAATGCGGAAACATGCACTGAAAGGCCATAAGGTTCAATACTGAACAAATTTAAATAATAAAACATCTGTATGGGGTAATAAATACCCAAAACAAAACTAAAAATACTAAAAACTGAAACATTATAGTCTGCATCTAGTCTGAAAGCCTCTAATGTCTGAATAATCTGAATAAGGAGTTGATGGAACATGTCCCCAACTAACTCCAACTAATAAGCTAATTAATGAGATAGTAAAGAATTAATTATACCCTCGAAGGATGAGGACTCACTCCGAACTCTGACAGCTGAAACTGGAATCTACTGCTGATCTGGAACTCGTGTCTCTGAACCATGGTGTAACATAAAAAAAAGCACCATAGCTCAAAAGCGTCAGTACAATGGAATGCACTGAGTATACACGTGAGGCAGGCTATATGCAAGGGTTTACATGCATGATTATCGCTAACTGACTATCTAACATGAACGTGAGAATGCATGCATAAATACGTAACTGTAACTGATAATGTGATAACATGATTACTGAGTATGAATACTGATAACCTTATATGTTAATAATTGATATGACTGATAACATGAGTGACTGTATCTGACAGTCCTGAATTTTGAAAAACTATCATTACTGAGACTGATTAATTGTATCTGTCAGTCCTGATTCTGTAACATAAAACTATGACAAGTAGTTATCTAACCGACATGCCCCTGATACGCCATTATGGCTGAGTTGGAGTCCTGTAAACACAATTAAAAGGGTGTCAATACCGCGTCACTGATAAGGACAAGCTGTGGGTGACCTTCATCTGATAGTGTCCCCTGTACAAGAATGGTGGGGCCCTTATATGACAGTGCTTATCCACCCCATCAGCCCTCATCGACAGTGTTGATGTCTCAACCTATGCTGGCAACGTAGTTTTGAAACGTAAGGATGACTGCTAAGGATCACACCTTCATCTGATGGTGTGTGTCTCCATCCTTGGTTTCACTCAGTGCTAATTTATACTCCCATCTAAATGGACACTGAACATGATTTAATGAACTGAACATGAGATGAATTGCTGAATTCTGTTGAATGACAAAATACTAATGATATTTGATAACTGACTGAGTTCATGAGATCATGGAGATTTTCCTGAGTCATAAGACTATCTGGAGTCTAAGGATTCATAGCTTGACTGAGAGTATCATGAAAACATGACATGGCTCCAGGTACACAACTAATGTTTTGGGTACAAGTACCCCCAGGACTCGATAGAAGGAAACGGACAAAGCATGACTTGCTTGAATACATAATAATCATCATAATACATTTATTGAAGCATTTCATCAAACATGTGATAGGCATAAGCTTGTACATACATGGGGATTTCATGATATCATGCTAATTAGATACTTTTCCTTCATCTAGGCATTTAATCAAACATATGGTAGGCTTAGAATGTGTAAACAACATCATACAACAATTAACTATCATGATTCAATTTTAATTTAATCATTCAGGGGTTTAGTCATAGGATTTCATGAATCTATACCGATACAAATTAACCCATATGGAATTTAGCACTCATTCATGGAACACAATTCAATTACTCATTATCAACATGAACAGGAGCAGCCCAATCATGAAATTCATAAGAAAATCCATAAACTTGAATTTAGAAAGGGATTCTTGGGCTTCATGGACGAAAGGAGTCCATGAATGAACACTGTGCATACCTGGGTTGAGGTTCTTGATGTTCTTGAACTTGAAGAATTCAAAATCCCTTAGTTCTTGAAGAAGATTGGATTTTGTTCTTAGAGATTAATGTTAGAGAGAAACCCCAAGATTTGTTGTGAAATTATAATGAGAATGTGATTTCTGGCCGGATTTAACTAGGTATATCAACGGGTGGAAAAAACCAAAAAGTACCTTTAAAATGACTTGAAAATTTGCTGAATAAAACCTGTGATGGTTCGTGCGATGGTCCATCGCTGGGTCGATTGTCCATCATTTCGACCGTCGCAGATGGACTAGTATAGGGTCTCACTGCCTAGGTAGTGATGGCTCGTGCTATGGTCCATCGCTGGGTCGACGGTACGTTATTTCGACTGCTATAGGTGGACCAGAAAATTGACCCACTACCTTGTTTGCGATGGTCAATCGCTAGATCGATGGTCCGTCAACCTGGTCGTCGCACCTGGGCGATTCTGACAGCTTTGAGTAAAACATCCATAACTTATACACCGATACCAGATTTTGATAAAATTGGTATCAATGGAAAGTTTGTTAAATTTCACACATGATGGAAAGTGAAAATCATAAAAATACCACGTGTAAAAAAATAGTTTCATATTTCAAAGCAAGTTCTGACATCCTTGAGATGTTTTCAAGCTAAGAAAAAGGCACGGGTATTACAATATCTCCCCCTTGAGAACATTCGTCCACGAATGAGACTGACTGAGAGGGGAAACCCTAGACTAAACATGAATAATTGGAACATGATCTCATGACTGACCTGACTGATAGGCTAAATATAACATACTGAACATGCATATCTGATGCATGTATAACTGATTCATGACTGCATAACTGAGTGTTCTTAAGAACTAAGTTTCTCACAATGAGAATGCATGTCTGATGCATAAATACATGACAAATGATACATGAGTGCATGGCTAGATATGCAATGGTACTTGATATTAAGTTTATGATGGGAACATGAATATGAAACTAAATACCAAGTTTGTGATGAACCAAGAACATAAAACTGAGTAAGCCTAAGGAGAATTGTTGCCTTGAGCTTGGTCTGAGTTAATGGACAAGAGGTGAGGGTACTTGGTGCCTATGTCTGCTTCTGCTTCCCAAGTAGCTCCATCGACGGACTGATTCCACCTAAGAAACTTAACTAGAGGGACCTCTTTGTTCCTCAATCTACGAGTCTGATAGTCTAAGATTTCGACTGGAATCTCTTAATAAGAGAGGCTGTTCTGAACATCAATGCTCTGAATAGGGACTACTACTTATGGGTCACCGATACATTTCTTGAACAAAGAGACATGGAAGACTGGATGAATTGAGGCTAGATTTGAAGGCAATTCAAGCTCTTAAGCTACCTTACCGAAATGACTGAGAACCTTGAAGGGACCGACATATCGAGGACTGAGCTTTCCCTTCTTGCCAAACCTCTTCACTCCCTTCATGGGAGAGATCTTTAGATAAACAAGATCACCGATCTCGAACTTAAGATCTTTTCTATGACCATGTGGACTTCTGTCGTCTCTGAGTCGCCCGAAGTCTTTCTCTGATCAACTGGACTTTCTCTAAGGCGTCGAACACTAAGTTAGGACCTATGACTAAGGCCTCACTAACTTCAAACCAACCAATTAGATATATACATCTCCTACCACAGAGACCTTTAAATGTAGCCAGCTGAATACTGGAATGATAGCTGTTGTTGTATGCAAATTCAATCAAAGGCAAGTGGTTGTCCCAATTACCCTTGAAATAAATTGCACACGCTCTTAGCATATTCTCTAGAGTTTGAATGGTCCTCTTTGCTTGACCATCTATCTGAGGATGGGAGGCTGTACTGAGATAAACTTGGGTACCAAGACCTTTTTGGAATGCTTTCCAGTAATAAAAGGTGAACTGGGTACCTCTGTCTGAGATAATGGATAATGGAACACCGTACAATCTGACCAAATATTTGATTTAGAGTTTGGCATAATCCTTGACTGAATAAGAGGTATGAACTGGAAGAAAATAGGCTGATTTGGTCATTCTGTCTACAATAACCTAAACTGAATCATGCTGATAACGAGTTTGAGGCAAAACCATCACGAAGTCTATGCTCACAACTTTCCACTTCCAAGTAGGAATACTAAACTCCTGTATAGGACCTCTAGGCTTCTGATGCTCTATCTTAACTTGCTGACATGTGGAGCACTTCGCCATAAACTTTGCAATATCTCTCTTCATCCCACTCCACCAATAGATCTCCCGCAAGTCGCGGTACATCTTTGTGGCCCCTGGATAAATAGAGTAATGCGCACTATGTGCTTTTGCAAGAATTCGCTGCCTTATGTCATCTATGTCTTGAACACATAGACGACCCTGACAACGAAGAACACCAGCTCCCCCTTGGGAGAAAACCTCTATTTTCTGATCCTGAACTAATTCTTTCAACTTGATAAGGCTGGGATCTCTATCTTTCTTTTCCTTTACCTCGGAAACTAGAGATGATTCTGAACTATTCTGAACACATACACCACCCTCTGAAGCATCGACTAAGAGAACACCTAGTCTAGAAAGCTGATGTACTTATTGAGCTAACTTCTTCTTACTATCCTCAAAATGAGAAACACTACCCATGGATAATCTATTGAGAGCGTCGGCCACTACATTGGCCTTGCCCGTATGATAAAGGACACTCTTATCATAATCTTTCAAAAGCTCTAACCACCTTCTCTGACGAAGATTGAGATCTTTCTGAGAAAAGACATACTGAAGGCTCTTATGATCCGTGAACATATCTACATGAACACCGTATAGGTAATGCCTCTAAATTTTCAAGGCAAAGACTACGACTTCTAACTCGAGATCATAAGTAGGATAATTCTTCTTATGCGGTTTAAGCTGTCTAGAGGCGTAGGCTATGACCTTACTATGCTGCATGAGGACACAACCCAAACCTACTTTGGATGTATCACAATATACTACGAACCCATCTGAACCATCTGGAAGAGCTAATACTGGAGCTGAGGTGAGTCAAGTCTTCAACTCCAACAAGCTCTTCTTGCAAGGATCTGACCACTGAAACTTGACCTTCTTCTGAGTCAGTCTGTACATAAGGGATGCAATAGAATAAAATCCCTTAACAAACCATCTATAATAGCCAGCCAAACCCAAGAAACTCCTAATATCTGTTGGAGAGACAGGGCGAGGCCAGTTTCTTACTGCTTCGATCTTTTGAGGATCTACTCTAATGCCATCACCGGAAATGATCTGACCAAGGAATGCTACTGACCTTAGCCAAAATTCACACTTACTAAATTTGGTGAATAATTAATTATCTCTGAGAGTCTGAAGTACTGTCCTGAGATGGTATGCATGATCTCGGTTACTGTGGGAATAGACCAGGATATTATCTATGAAGACTATTATGAATATGAATATGTCTAAGTACTACTTGAACACACGGTTCATCAAGTCCATGAAAGCGGCTGGGGCATTGGTAATACCAAATGACATGACTAAGAATTCGAAGTGACCATACCGAGTACAAAAAGCTATTTTTGGGATATCACATTCTTGAACCCTGAGATGATGATAGCCGGATCTGAGGTCTATCTTAGAGAAATAACTGGCACCCTGAAGTTGGTCAAGCAAGTCATCGATTTTAGGAAGAGGATACTTGTTCTTGACTGTGACCTTGTTGAGTTGACGGTAATCAATGCATATTCTGAGTGAACTATATTTCTTGCGCACGAATAATACTGGAGCGCCCCACGGGAAAATACTGGGTCTGATAATCCCTTATCTAAGAGATCTGTCAGCTGTTCTTTCAGTTTTCTGAGTTCTACTGGTGCCATTCTATATGGCGAAATAGATATGGGCTGAGTATCTGGAAGGAGATCAATGCCGAGGTCTATTTTTTTTCGAGAGAAATTCTTGGAAGATCTTTGGGAAAGACATCTGAATATTCATTTACAACTGGAATTGATTCAATACCGGGAGTTTCAGAACTGGAATCCTTAACATGAACAAGATGATGGACACATTCCTGTGATATCCATTTCTTTACCCGAAGGTAGGAAATAAGTTGACCTCTAAAAGCTGAAGTACTACCCTTCCACTCTAGAACAGGTTCATTTAGAAATTAAAACTGGACTATTCTATTTCAGCAGTTGACTGTGGCATAACAGGAATGAAGCCAATCCATGTCGAGAATGACATCAAAATCAGTCATCTCTAATTCGACTAAGTTTGCTGAATTAACTTTTTAAAATATCATAACCGGGCAGTTCCTGTAAACCTGCCGAGCTATAATGGTTTTACCCACTGAGGTAGAGACTGAAAAGGTCTCTACTAGAATTTCAGGACTGATTTCAAAATCAACAACTATATAAAGAGTAACAAAAGACAAGGAGGCTCCTGGATCTAGCAAAGTGTAAACATGCACATGAAAGATTTATAACATACCAGTAACTACATCAGGAGAATTTTCCTAATCTTGTCGAGTTTGAAGAGCATAAAGGCGATTTGAGCATTGCCCACTAGTAGCACTGGTGGTGGCACCCTACTGATTTGGGCGATCGGACTAAGCTGAGGAGCGGAGATTACTCTAATAACCTGACTGAGGGCAGTCTCTGACTCTGTGTCCTGGCTTGCTACAACCTAAAAAGACATCGCTACCAGATCTGCAAGCACCCTAATGGTTCTTACCACAAATCTGACAAGGGGGATTAGTTCAGGCATTGCTAACACTACCCTAAGACCTAAATCCTGGCACACTATCTCTGTTACCCTTCCTGAACTTAGGAACTAGAGCACTAGCTGAAAAAGGGGCTAGAACTGATGACTTAGGACAAAACTAGAAATGGTTTCCTCCTTCTGATGTAGGCTGAGTGAAGTTGAAACTGCCTGTCTTTGCTTTCTTATTCTTCTTCTCCTTCTGCTTAATCTTCTGCTCCCTTATCTGCTAAGCATAAGTCATAAGCCTGGACAAAGTCATGTCACGTTTTAGTATGGTAGATCTGCACTCGTTTACCACGCTATCATTTACCCTTGAAGCAAACTTACTCATCCTTGCCCTACTATCCATAACCACATAAGTGGCATATCTGGATAATTGAGTAAACTTAAGAGAATACTCTTTTACGGTCATACTGCCCTTCCTGAGGTTGATGAATTCTAGCACCTTAGCCTCTCTAAGCTCTTGGGGAAAGAATCTGTCTAAGAATGTAGTGATAAACTCCTCCTACTCTATAGGACCTGCATCATCTGACCTCTCTGACTTATACTATTTGAACAAAGTGAGTAGTCTTATCTGATCTTTTCAATGTCACTATCTCCTCGTGCCCCTCAAAAGTTATTAATG
>NC_061119.1:104616083-104631105 GCF_002878395.1 Capsicum annuum
AAGATATAGAATTTTACAGTTAAGATTATTAGGTTCAAACTGGTAAGACTAAGGGACCAAGTAGGTGGTGTCGATACCCTATTACAATTTAATAACCATTTATGCTCATGTTTTTGTGTCAAGTTTTGGGAAGGGTTTAATTTTTTGGGGGTAGTGTAAATATCTAATAGTAATTGGACCAATTTTAATAGATCAATAGACTTCTTGAAAGGCCTCCAAAGCCTCGCATTGCAGCAAACAATGATGGAACTAATAAAAATTCCCCTGGTCCAAATTTATATAGATGGGTTGCTGGAGAAGACTATTATATTGCAGAAGGTGTTTGGGAGAATACTTATGCGGGAAGGGGGAGGTTGAGAAGGCTATATATCATCTCAGGCCTTGTTTAAGAGGAAACACAGGGTAGGAAGGAAAGTGTAGCGAAATTGGATGATGAAATTAATATGAAAAATGAAAAAACAGATGAGCTGGGAATGTAAAAGTATATCCAAAAATGAAAATCCATCAGTCGTTGAAGAAAAAGAAGAATGATCAATAGGACTGGAGCTAGTCACTTTTCTAGAGACTACAACTAACGAGCATAGCCTCAATGAAGACCAATAAAATGTAGGACTACAAATCTAAGGAAGCAGTTTTGCAAGCACAAAAGGTGGTAAGATTTTTGGTTAGAATTGAAACCTGAACCAACTACTCCTAAATTATAAATCTGTGATCAAGCTAAGATGACAATTTCTCAAGTTAAACTTATATCCCATGCCTTCTGTTTATGGTTTTGGTCAGGTCAAAGGCAGTGGAAACAACAAGGTATGGGATTTTGGTCACACTTTAGACCTTTTTGTTTCTACTGCCATTGACCTGATCATAGCCATAAATAGAAGGCATGACATGCAATTTAGACTTTAGAAATTGATGCCTTGGCTTTTCTTATTTTAATTTATGAGTTGTTGGTTCAGGTTTCAATTCTAACCGATAATCATACCAATTTCCTGTACTCGCAAAACTTCTTCCTTGGAGTTCTAGTCCTGTACTTTCTGAAAGTCTTTATGAGGCCATGCTCTCTAGTTGCATTCTTGAGCAATATGTCCAGCTCTATTCCTATTGACCATTCTTATTTTTCTTTAATGACTGACGGATTTTTATATTTGGATACACTTCTACATTTGAAGCTTATCCATTTTTTTTATTTCTCATGTCAATTTCATTGGCCAGATTTTCTAGAAGTTCCTTACTTGCTTCCCTGTGTTTACTCTTAAACAAGGTCTGAGATGATATATGGCCTTCTCTACCCCTCTTCCTACACAGGTATTCTCCCAAGTATCTTCTGCAGTATAAAAGTCTCCTCCAGCAATCCATCTATATAAATTTGGTCCAGGGGAATTTCTATTGGTTGCATCATTATTTGCTACAGTGCGAGGCTTCGGAGGCCTTTCAAGAAGTCTATTATGCAATTAAAATTGGTCCAATCATAATTGGATATTTACACTGCCACAAAAAACTTGAACCCTTCCCCAAACTTGACACAAAAACATGAGCATAAACTGTCATTAAATTGTAATAGGGTATCGACACCACCGTCTTGGAACCTTTTAGCCTTATCAGTTCGCACCTATCAAACTAAACTATAAAATACAGGATCTTGTTTGAAGGATCAGTGTCTAATCGGTAAAAAACTACATTCACAAAATCATTACACTTTATATGTGTCTATCATGGTAGCCTGATCAATAATACATAACTCTCATTCATGAAAGTGGATCCATTGCTGTACCTTATTCTTCCTATCCCATCAAGGTATGTCAGATAATTTTATTTATTCATATGCACGCATGTGCTAACTATAAAAAAGAGGTGTGAAGAGTCATGACTATTTATCTTAACACATTCAAAATAGCCGATGAGCCGAATTCTCCATCTGTTGCAACTGATGAATCAACTGTTAAAAGAAATCAAAATATCTTCTCCAACATATGGTCCATATGTCACAATAGATAATCCATATGTTACAACAGATGGTAAGTCTGTTGCGACAGACCAGACAATATTTATTAATCTGTACGCATGTGATGACTACTCCCTCTATTTTGTATTAGTTCGCCTTCTTGCTAAAAATGTTTGTTTCAATTTAGTTGTCCTATTTATAAAATTAAGCGAATTTTATTATATTCTTCCATGACTACCCTTATTATTAAATGACTACATAATGTATATAATTCACATTTATACTTTCAAAGCATAATTAATAAGGCCAATTTGGTAAAAGAAGCACCTAATTCAATTTTTCTTAATTGGTGTGCCAAGTCCATAGGGGCCAACTAATATGAAACAGAGGGACTATTAAAAAGGAGGTGAAGAGTCATGACTTTTTATCTAGCATATTCAAAACAACTGATGAACCGAATTCTCCATCTGTTGAAATTGATGTATCAGTTGTTAAAAGAAATCAAAAAATATCCTCCTCCATATGTCACAACAGATAATACATATGTTGCATCAGATGTCTCATCTGTTGCACATACAAACAATCTATTGCAACAGATGGAAAATCTATTTTGACATACCATCTATTGCACATTCAGACCATCTGCTGCAACAGATGCTAAATCTGTTGTGACAGATGGACAATTGTTGCAACAACTCAATAATAACGATTGTTATCGAGTCTCAAACCATTTTGAAAAGGTGAGATGTATTAATGTAAAAGAAAAAAGTTGTGAATTTTCACAAAAATAAAATGCCACCAGTTTGAATGTAATTAATACAATGGAGGTAAATAGTCGTGCCTTTTAGACTGATACATCTAGATTCAATCCTCTATAAATAGGTCCCTCCTTAATCTTCATTCTACTCAACTTTATTTATTTCTTACATTTTTTTATTTCGTGTGACATCTTCAACCACCTCTCTTCAAAGAGCATATTCCTTTCTCGTTGAGGTAAGTTTTTTTTTGGTGTAAATTTACCAGTTGGTCGTATATGTTGTATTACATTTTGGACTCTTTTTTTTACATTTGTCAATTCATGCGTGTTCTAGATATGTTTGATCCTGTTTGGGACATTGCTATTCTACGCGACACAATGCGGGAACTTCAGAGGAAGGTTAATGACCTGCAGAAGGAGTTGGTCTCCGTGAGAGCGACGATGTTTAGAGAGATACAGAGGCTGGTGAGGGCCGTGCTGCTACGAGTTGATTGGCCGGCTATCATTAATGATGATGATGATGATAATAATAATTAGAATGTGTTTTTACTTTTTGCATATGTATTTTAATTTTTCTATATTGGATCTATACTTAATGTATTTTATTTTTCATTTAATGAAAAAAATATTTTTAGTCTACTTTGGCTTTTTCATTCTTATTCAATTTTCATTCTGTATATTTCTTCTTCTAAACATACATGTTAACATGTCAATGGTTGGAGGTAAAGAGCAATTTTGAATCCAGTAGCAATAGCAATTTTGGCTTTTGAGTTTTTTCAATAGATAGACCATGTGTTGGAATAGATTGGTCATTGGTTAGGTTTCTGTCAACAGATTTTCCATCTGTTGCGATAAATTTATCATCTGTTGGAGGAAAATATTCATGTTTGATGGAACTGTGTTGTGTTCTTCCAGCTAATATCCATCTGTTGCCACAGATGGGTAATCTATTAAAAATACTTGTGGTCTGCTGTATTATTTAGTTCATGTTTTACCTTTTTTTTTATTGATGCAGAAGTTATTAAAAAAGATATTTTATTCATAATAAATGATTACATTATGTTCACAACAATGATTTAAATATATAAAAGTCCACAACAAATAACAACACAAGTTTTTGCAATTACAACGATCATGGTGGATTACGATCCGAGCATGTAGTTTTTTTGTGGCCAGCGCGCGTACATACAGAGCATTTGTTTCTTCTTGATGAAAATGATTCACTGACTCCATGCCTCCTCTTATATGGCTTTCTTTCTGGTTTGATAGTGCTTGAGTCAATATATGGAAGAGGTATTAATCTCCCTATAAGCTCTGCAGGAATTACCCAAGATTCTTCGAGAGGCACCGGAGTAATATACCCACTATATGCCATTTCATATTTTTCCATCGAATAATATTGAGAGGAGTGCTCATAAATTTTAGTTTCATATTTTGGGTCGTATTGAGCTTGAAATGCTGCCATAGCATGTGGAAAGGGTATTTTGTCCAAGTCGAAAACTCTGCACGTACAAGATCTTATTTGAAGATCGACTGTGGCAACATCACCATGACCGGTGATACTGAATTTGCAATCTGATTTTTATGAGATAATAGCCTATTCCCCAAACTGATGTTCGTTGATATTATTTTTTTTAATTTCTAGAACAAATGTGGTTTTTTTGGGGCCCTTGAACTGGACACACCTTTCATTAAAAAATTGGCTATACTTCTTATTTATTATTTCAAATAGAGCCTTGATAGGAAATTCTCTTTAACCGCCAAACAATGAATGCACCGATTCAGCTATGTTTGATGTCATAATATTGTACCTATGCAAAAGAATCACTTAGTACGACATCATACTAAACTTGTAACTCAAACAAGACGTTAAATTCATAATAATGTACCTATCTACCAGATAGAATGCCTAAATCCATCACTCAAAACTGACACGTACGAGAAGTTCTGCTACCTTAGGATTTATATTTGTTATTTGATTGAAATGGTCTAAAAACTCCTCTCTACTATATGCTTTAGCTACTCTATGAAAAAGGGTCACAACCCTTTCATTGCGATAGTTGGTCAAAATATTCTCTCGAAGATGCCTGATGCAACAACCAAAGTAAGCTGAAGTGAAGAAAAGTGAACCCATCTTTGGAATACTTGGATGCCTATCCGAAAAAAACACAACTCTTTGGTATCTTCGATACAGCTTCGCAGTGGTTCAAAAAAAATCCATAAGATGCATCACATTCCTTGTCCGCTGCACAAAAAATGACAGGAAAGATGTAATTCTCCGTATCCTGTGCCACCGTCACTAGCAGTACTCCATTATACCTGCTCTTCAAGAAGGTACCGTCGATGGCTATGCCTTCATAGGATATAAAAAAGTACTTGAACCTTCCATTTTTATCAAGATGCAATACCGTCTTACTTCCGAGAACTGCGGACTCAATCATGTAATAGTAGGCATCCAGGACTGCATACCCATGCTCGTGTATCCCCCTAACCAATTCCTTGGAAATCCTCGTGGCCATATATATTTTCCAATAACTGAACAGGACACACAATTCCATAAGGAGTTAATTGGCCATAACCCTTGTTAACGGGCTTTGCCATCGGAGGAACTACTCCTGAAATATTCACCGAGGACCTTTGCCGTGGCGTGAGGATTTTGGCCCAAGATGTGCTCCAAACCACATGTGTGATGATTTTCATATTTATAATGACAAATCTTTCAGAACTTGCATACTTCACCACTCTCAACCACCATTTACAATTTAGATTAGCACGTTTGAAGCAAAAGACACTGCTCGAATTAATCACCTTCTTTATTCTAAAATCTTTTTCCAAGCAAGAAATAAATAAAGTGGTAGATAGTTTATTCTTGTCCTTGAATTACATTCTAATAAAAAAGATGGTCTCGTTATCTTGAAGATTTCCACACTGTGCCGATTGAGAAGAACTACCCATCGTATTGTTCGCATCAACGGGCATAGGTATTTGATCATCATCTGGAATATTCATGTCTAGATCATCCAACCTATCATCAAAGATATCTTGTTGTTGTTCTTCTTCTATATTCTGGTTCTTATTCTCTCTCGTCTTTTCAACCATGTACTCTCTTAACACCAGCCTGGATGAATCACTAAGATAAGCATGCAAAAAAACCTGATCAGTTATCTTGAAAGGAAGTACCCTCTAATTTTCAAAGGAGTTGTGTAAGTAGCTGATAACGAGTTCTTCTGGTTGATAATTTTGTCCACAATAGCTGGTGATTAAGTTCACAAAATCATCATATGAAACATCACTTTGGATTGTCATAGCTATCATCTCTAGTATTCACCCTCCTTCCAAAGCCATACATATCTATTGCTCTTCTCGATCCATTGACCATGACAATCTACCCCTATTGTTATTGATCCCTCCATTAGTGTTACCTAAATAAAGTCATTTGTTATAAAAAAGTTGATAGTGATTTTATAGTACTGTAAATGAATTCCAACAGATGTGTAATTTGTTACAACAGGTAAGTGATCAGTCGTAATAGATTACTTACCTATTGTAATTTATGTTACGCTCCTAAAGATGATTTTAATTGATGAGTCATCTGTTGTAATAGGTGAATCATATGTTACAATAGACTATATATTTGTTGCAATAGATTAAGCACCTGTTAGGATAGATTTTACAGTCTAAATCACCTTTGAAGTTGATTCCAATAGATGAGTGACATGTTGTAACATATAATTAATCTATTGCGACAGATGACTTACCTGTTGCAACAGACGATGATTTTTTGGAATTGAGGTTAGGTTCTATCGCAATAGGTTACTAATATATTGCAACAGATATTTACTATCTGTTGGAATTGAGTTTAGGTTTTGTTGCAACAGGTTAATAATCTGTTGCAACAAATATTTTCCGTGTTGCAACAGATAACACGTCTATTAGAATTGAGTTCAGGTTTTGTTGCAATAGGTTAATAATCTATCGCAATAGATATTTACCCTATTGCAACAGACAACACCTCTGTTGGAATCGAGTTCAGGTTCTGTTGCAACAAGTTACTAATCTGTTGCAACAGATATTTATCATGTTGCACCAGATAACTAATCTGTTGCAACAGATGGGTCATATATTGCAATAGATGACCTATCTGTTCGATTCATGTTATAACCTATAGAACCATAAATATGAATCCAACATATCAGTCTTCCGTTGAAACAAATGTCTCATCTGTCGCAATAGATGATTTATCTGTCTAAACAGATGGCTTTTATGTTCGATTCATGATCGAGTTCTATTCATTTTTGGAAAAATAGCTCAATAGCGATTACCCAGATGACAAATTCAACTAAAAATCATAATTTGACTTACCAAAGTCTCCTATGAAGTAATGCCAAAGTGGAAAGTGATGTTAGAAATAAAATTTAATCTAAAAAATTGGTCAAATAGCAACAGTAGTGGTAACAACAACAACAACAACAAGAAATGGTCAACAAAAAAAGGATGAAGATGATAATAAAGTAGAAGATGATGAATAAAGCAGCAACAATAATGAATAATAAAAATTGCTAAGAGAGAGAAAATGATGATGGATGACAAGAGAGAGAAAGATGCCTTTTTTCTTCTATTTCCCATTATATTAGGTAAATATTTGGATCAAAGTGTAAATTTAAAAACTTCTGAGCTATTCTCAAACTTACCCAACTTTCTTAATCCATAATAAAGTAATTGTCACCTCCACTCAATTATTATGACTTCTGTCACCTACACCTCATTTTAAAATTCTTTTGCCACCTATACCCAAACCCCCGTGAAAGTAAGAAAAAGACGTAATATTTTTAAGAAGGGTCCTACAAAGCAAAACAGAGATTTTCATCAAATCCCCTAAACAAAAATCTCTGGATCCGCCACTGCATATACACACACATATATACATATTGAATTTATAACTATACAGAAATTGCATTCCTATTAATTTTCAGCAAAATAAGTATGTCATACTTTATATTAGTGGCATGTCACTTTTGCTCCTTTTCTTGCCTTTCTCTTATTAGCTAACATATAGTTATCTATCATAATTTTTTAAGAATATCATGAACATTTAACAAGCGAAATTTGAAAAATGAAAATTAAAAAATTATTATACCTCTTTAGCCTTTTAATAATGTCACATCCTTTAAATAATGTCACATTCTTCTTGCATATAAAAATAAAAATGTTATATCAAAAAGTGGAAGAGTTTTTAAAAAGTAAATAATATAAAGAATGCAGTAAATAATTCATGAGTAAAGTTAATGATATATAAGTATATATAAGAGAGATGGAGGAGTTTTTAAAAACTAAAGAATATAAAGAATACAGTAATTAATAGGTTATTCCGAGTATGTTGCTCTCCTGCTTAGATATTTGAGATGGAGGAGTAGAAGAAGTTTTTGATAAAAATTCATCTTGAGCCTTACATTGATTAGTATGTCTTGGTAGATAAAAATTCATCTTGAACCATAAATGTCTTGTAGCCTCCCATTTATAGGTATGGTGCTATAATTACCCTCCAAGTTATTTTCTATATTTCTATTTATTTTCTCCATTTAGAGCTTTTCTAAAGTTTCCCCAAGTCATATTGATATGCTGGAACTGATAATTTAGTTACCGAGTAGTTCGTTTGGTTTTTAGAGCAATTATATATTTTGAAGCCTTTGTTGGTTCAAATTGGCTACCAGGTAAAAAATTTAGTTAATTAGACTCGCATTTAAATTTTGATAGATCCAACAACTCTAGAACATCACTTTTAGGTAGGGTGGACCATTGGTTTGGGTCTTGAGGATCTCAAACTCATTTTGGGCTATTGGTCGAAAGTTAAGATAAAAGGTAAGTAGGTGTGGGACACACTTTTCATAGAAATAGCCTCAAATGGAAATTTCAACAGTTTCATTGAGTCTGAAACATTGAGTTTAATAGGTTATCATAATTCATTGCACATACAAGATTATAGATGAGTCTCAAGGGGTTAGTGAATACTCAAAATAGTTCAAAGTCTCCTGCTGGTGCTGAATATTTGGTGTGACCGCTAAATCGGCCCTTTGACTCCTTATCAAAGGTCACTTTGGTGGCCCATTGGGTGCTTTACATCCTTGGCTTAGCCAAAAGGTACCGCTTTAGCATCACCTAGGTACTTTAGCGACTAGCACTAAAGTAGCCCATGGTCTACTTTATTGGCCTAGCTTGTGGGGTTGTGTGTCTATTTAGAGGTACCTACGTGACTTACCAATGACTGCTAAGGTATACCAATGACTGCTTTAGCATCTTCTACGTATCTGGGAAAGGTATAAATACCTCACTTAGTTCTTGATTTTCACCATTCTTCTCCCATTCTTAAGAGAGTAAAACCCTAAATAGTATGGAAACTTGAGGAAACCTTTGTCGCTGATTTTGGATCTTGGGTAAATTTAATTTATGTGATATGTGGTAATCTTTCATAAATTTTATGATTTAGTTCTCCATTCTTATCTAAAATCCCTAGAATCTTGGTGGCTTGAATATAGCACCATCATAGCTTGAAATTCACTCATTTTTAGGGTAAATATTCCCTGAATATAGAGGGACGTTATGTTTATTTCAAAAGTGAGATTTCATAAATGGGCCCCATATAGGATATTTATGTAATGTTGGATTCGAAGCACGATAATGCAATATAATGGTTGTTGTTCTTATATTGACTAGTAGATTGGTGCTTTAGCGGATACTTCGGGCTTCTCTTTGGTTTCCAAGTAGGTTATGTTTACCTTCTTCACAGATTGAGCTATCTTATAGTATGATTATGATATTATGCTAGATATGGGGTATAATTTCAGAGTTGGAAGTATGAATGAGAATATTTGGATCTGTTGAACCATTTAAGCTATCTTTAAACCATAAATTTAGATTAATTAGCTTAGTTATTCATATCTTAGGTAAAATGGGCTTTATGGCTCATGTTTAGAATGGAAATTCTTTAGTGTCATGACCCGAACTAGGGCTTAAAAATGATGGGTATCTCAATTTCATGAAGGATCAGAGACTACCCCATTTGCCTAGTCAAAACACAATGCAATACAACTAGTTACAAATGAATTCCTAATATACAATAAGATAGGCTGAGTTCTAAATATATAATAAGATAGGTAACTCAACTAACTCAGAAATGAATCTAAGATTTTCAATAACTATCCTAACCCACAGTAATCCAAAGAGCCTCTAAACATACAAAAATAAATCAAAGTTGGGATATATCCTCGATGATAGCTAAAAGAATTTAATAGAAGCAATTGAAGACATAAATAAAATAAGTGAAATACCCTGGGTTCTAGTCCTTGGAAAATTTCCTGGGTTTTAAGTCTTTTGCTAAATATACTACTCATAATATGGGTCATATGGTAAGGGTATTGGTCAAGTTACCTATATCGTATGTTGGCTAGTGGTTGGCGGGTGAGTTTCTGATATGGTAATGGTTTGGTGAGTACGATTCATATGGTTAGTGATGGGTAAGTTGGTTGATCTTTCACATAATATGAAATTTGGTAACTTTACTTGGATCTGAGTACGAGTGGCTCACCATGAGCCATAGGGATAGGGTACGACTGGTATAGTCCAACTCATATGTTGTATAGTGTCCAACCCCTCTTGATTCTTTTATGGGTGCGAGTTAAGGGTACTTGTTGTATGCTTGAGTACGAGTGGGCCTTGGTTATTATTTATTGGATAGTTTTGGGGGTCTAACATTCTATCTAGGATACTAATAGGGGTACCACTCATATTATAGGTTACGATTTAGGTGTTGGAGTCGTATCCTCTTGCAGGAATTATTTTACAGCTTATGTTGGGGGTATTCTAGACATTTCCCTTCTTAACCCATTATGACCCTACGACCTAAAACCCTATTGGGACTTTATTTACCTTATTATTCTAATCTTAAAAACTCTAAAACTCTCTCAAATCTCTTTCAAACTCTTGGGTTAAGCAAAGGCTAAAGTTTCCTTCAAGGTTGTCAATTAAGTCTCTAAGGGGATGATTTCTCTCCATTTTTTTGGTAATCTAAGGCATGGTACTCCTCCATCATTATTAATTCAATTAAAGGCATGTTTTATGAGTGGTTATTATGGTAAAATTGTTATAAGGTTTTGGGTTTTCAATTGTTTGTTGGGGGTTTTGGTTATTAATGATTGATTTATGTTTTTCCATGATTTTACTTATGGTTTTCATATTATAATTTTGTATTGAACAAGTAGTTTCATGGGAATGGTAAATTGGTACTTGGTTTTGGTTTTGGAAACTACATGCCCTCAACATGTCTTTTAAAATGCCTATGAGAATGCTTTTATTACATTATAGGACTTTCATTGAAAACTTTGCATGGTATAATATGGTAATGGAACCTAAATTAGTTAAATGGTTTTAATGGCTATATGGAAAGGTCTTGGTGGCCATGGCTTTGATTTAAAACCTTGTAGGGTACATGAGAATCCCCTAACTGAATATATTAATGGTACCAATGGCGTACATGGAAATCCCCTAAGTGATTGGCAAAGGGTATTGTTGGCAAGCCATAGTTAATATGACGATACCACTTCTTATAGTCTTGGTTAATAATGTATAGATTTGGTAATTTGGTTGTATGCTAATGATTTTAATTGGGTAATAATGGTGGGTTATGATAGTTAACCATGAAGGTGTGAGTCCAATGGACTGACGATAGAAACTCATGTTTGCCAATATAAGGATTGGTCATGGTGACCATATACTTGTGGGGTACATGGGAATCCATTAAGTTATACTTGTATAGATGTCTCATGGAGGGTGAAGGGTACGAGAATCCCCTACCTGTGATATCTTCGGTTCATATGGCTATACATACTAGGGTCCTTTAGGGGGTAACACTTGACTCTTATAGCCCATGGGTGGTTCAAGGACACTTAAACTACAAAAACCCAGGTATGGTTATAAATGAATGCTAAAACAGATTCCCTTTCCCGGTATGGATTATATATATGTGAATGTTGTGAAAGCGTATGGTTATTTACATAGTTTCAAATATGGGCAATATTTTATCCTTATCCTGAGTGCGTTCTTGCATTCACCCGCTAAGCCTTCTTCATATGATGTATCCCCATGTAATGTAGGAATATGCCATACTACTCCTCCTTCTCGGTGATTGGATTCGGGAATAGCTTAGAGTTAGATTGAAGTGGTGAGCTTCCATACACCAAAAGGCTCCATTTTATGTTATGGTCTTGTCATCATACTAAGGTTATTTCTTAGACTCTTGTTTTTTCTATAGTTGGGGGAAATCTTGACCTGATATAATTTTATTTTCGGATAGAGGCATTGTGAGACTACTATGGGTTGGTATGTGAGGTGTTGGAATTAGTGTTAGCCTTGGCATTGGTATTAGTATTATGGCTGATACCAGTTGACTATATTTGATTCATGATTGTAACATTTTGTTATGTTGTATATATAGTTTTTAAATTTATTTGACTTAAGGTGTAGGGTAGTTATGGTTGGGTATTAGTGGTAGTCTCTGGTCCTAGTTAGGCTCGAGGTACCCGACATGACTAGGCCTTATTTTGGGTCATTTCATATTGGTATTAGATCCCTAGGTTTATAGACAATAGGGAGTCCACAAAGTCTTATCGAGTAGAGTCTCTTTTAATAGTGTGTAGCATGCCACACTTATAAAGGAGAGGCTATAAGGAATTTAGGAATGTTTTTCTTTCTTTTGTTCTATTTTCCAGCTTTTGAGTTTATGTCCTAGAATAATCTCTAATTCCCATTTGTTCGCTTTTCATATCATGCCTCGATGATCTAAAGTTCAAGAAAACTCTTTCCTCCTAACTGGGGACAGTGTTGATGGGACATGCTCAACTCATGGGATCTATACTTGGTCTAGGGATCCAGTTCTGAAATGTTCTGGATTTCCATCATTTCTTACTAGTCTTTCTAAGATTTTCAGGCTGATGTGATGAACGCTGAGTCTTGTCAGTCTATTCATATGTTGGCACAGTTGGTAGCTACTCAGTCTGAGCATGGTGTTTATGTTACTCCATATTTCGAGGCCACAAGGGGTGGCCAATTCATAAGGTTGAACCCTCTGACCATCATGGGTGCTAAGGTGGAAAAGGGTACTTAGAGTTTTTAGGATGAGATAGAAAAGATTTTTAGGGTTATGTATGCCACAAATATGGATGGGTTGGAGGTTGTGGCCTACTAGCTAAAAGAAATTCTGTACCAATGCTATAAGGAATAAAATTAGGCAAGGGGTGACACTATGGGAGGATTTCACTAATGTATTTCTAGACCGCATCTTTCCTTAGGAGTTGAGGGAAGTAAAAGTGGAGGAGTTTGTTAATCTGAAGTAAGGGAAGATGTTGATTAATGAGTATGCCTTAAAGTTTCACGAGTTTTCTTAGTATGCTCTAGAGATGGTGTCTTACATGAGTGCCCTGGTGAGAAAGTTTGCTTCTAGATTGTTTTATGAGTTGATCCTTGAAATTATGGGTGCCTTGATAATCAAGGACATGGATATCTCTAGGTTGGATATGTACATGCAATAGGTATAAGAAAAAAGAAAAAACAGGCTATGTTAAGTGAGAGAAAGGAAAAAAAGTGTAGGTTCTTTGAGTAGGGTGGTGGGCAATAGTAGAGTGGAAAAGATAGTGGTAAGCGGCCCCAAAATAAGTGGGTCAACTCTGGGTCTTATTCGATGGCTAGTGATCCCAACCTAAAGCTGACTGGTGATAGGCATTTCCATAGTGGCAATAACTTTATGACACAGGGTGCCCAATCTGAGTCTAGTGCAGCTCAGTTGTCTCCATCTTTACCTCTCTGCAGGTTCTATGGTAATTTGTATAGGGTTTTCTTTGATGGGGGAAGGGAAAAGTGCTTTGATTGTGGTCATCCAGGATATTTTCTTAGAAACTATCCTCTTGGTAAGGTTGCCTCTGGGAAAATAAGGTTTTGGTTGCTTCATCTTTGGCTCAAACACCAAAGGGTACACTATCTAGTTTCAAAACTAGTTAGAATCACATTTATGCTCTCATTACCCGATAGGAGTTTGAGGCATTACCTGATGTCGTGATTTGTATATTGTAACTCTTTTGTCGTGATATATATTGTTTACTTAATCTTGGGTCCACTCTCTCTTATGTGACCCCCTTTGTGGCTATGTATTTTGGTTTTGGTCCAGAGTGAGTTTCAGACCTTTTTTCTATATCTGCCCCAGTAGGTGACTCTGTGATTGCTAAAAGAGTCTATATAAGGGTGTGGTATCTATTGGTAGTAAAGAGACTTTGGTAGATTTGTATTAATTAGATATGGTTGATTTTTATGTTATTCTGGTATAGATTGGTTGCACTCATGGTATCTACCCTTGGATTGTTGGATTCGTAGGGTTGTCTATAAATTTCCTTATGATCCTGTTATTGAGTGGGAGGGTGATTCCCTATCTCTTAAGGGGAAGTTTATATCATATCTTAGAGCTTGAAGATTAATCTCCAAGGGGTATCCCCATCATCTGGTCTAGGTTAAAGATTCTAACTTGGAGGGTCCTTTTTTGCATTCAGTTTTGGTGATGAATGAATTTCCCAAGGTCTTCCTTGATGACCTTTCTGGTCTTCCTCCAAATAAAGCAATTGAGTTTGGGATTGATCTTGTTTTGGTGACTTATCCAAATTCTATACTCCTTATAAAATGGGTCAGACTGAGTTGAAGGAGCTCAAGGAGCAACTCAATGATCTTTTAAATATGGTTTTCACCCATCCTAGTGTGTCCCCATGGGGTACATCGGTATTGTTAATACATAAGAAGGATAGTTACCTTCGAATGTGTATTGACATCAATAGTTGAATAAGGTAACGATAAAGAACAAGTATCCTCCACCAAGGATAGATGACTTGTTTGATAAGTTACTTGGTGCCAAATTCTTTTGTAAGATTGATCTTTGGTCTAGGTATCATCAGCTTAAGATTAGGGTGGTGGATATCTCTAAGATAGTTTTTCGTACTCGGTATGGACACTTTGAGTTCTTTATAATGTTGTTTGGTTTGACCAATGCCCCATCGACATTCATGGATTTGATGAATAGGGTCTTTTATCATTTTTTGGATCACTATTTTCATAGATGACATCTTAGTGTACTCTAAGAGTGAGATGGATCATGACAACTATCTCCGTGTTGTGTTACAGACTCTGAAAGAACAATAGTTGTATGCAAATTTTTCTAAATGTGAGTTTTGGTTTAACACTATCACTTTCTTGTGTCATATTATTTCTAGTAAGGGGATCGTGGTAGATACGTAAAA